>NW_028243079.1:0-53735 GCF_964263255.1 Lissotriton vulgaris | reverse complement strand
CAAAAAATCCATTTTCTGATAAAAAACGATTGACCCCGGACCAAGTCGAACGTTGAAAAAATGGTCCATATAGATGAAATATTAACATTTAATCTTTTGACTTTAATGACGGTTGGATTGTGAGTTAATACTTTTTCAACTAAAATAAGTGTGTTTAAAGTCATTTCTGTGCCTGAAATTGGTCAAAATTGAAGATTTTGAGTATGCAAAACTCTGTAAAATGGCAGTTTTGGTCACTGTGAGGGTTTAAAAAGTGGTTATTCAACATGAGGCCCGATCCAAATGACATTTTCAATCATTTTTGGTAGAGTCCAAAAATCATTTTCTGATGAAAAACGATGACCCGGACCAGTCGAACGTTGAAAAAATGGTCAATATTGATGAAATTTTAACATTTATCTTTTGACTTTAAATGACGGTTGGATGTGAGTTATTACTTTTTCACTAAAATAAGTGTGTTTAAAGTCATTTCTGTGCCTGAAATTGGTCAAAATTGAAGATTTTGAGTAAGCAAAACTGTAAAAATGGCAGTTTGGTCACTGTGAGGGTTTAAAAAGTGGTTATTCAACATGAGGCCTGATCCAAATGACATGTTGAATCATTTTTGGTAGAGTCCAAAAAATCAATTTCTGATGAAAAACGATGACCCCGGACCAGTCGAACGTTGAAAAAATGGTCAATATTGATGAAATTTAACATTTATCTTTTGACTTTAAATGACGGTTGGATGTGAGTTATTACTTTTTCAACTAAAATAAGTGTGTTTAAAGTCATTTCTGTGCCTGAAAATTGGTCAAAATTGAAGATTTTGAGTAAGCAAAACTCTGTAAAATGGCAGTTTTGGTCACTGTGAGGGTTTAAAAAGTGGTTATTCAACATAAGGCCCGATCCAAATGAAATTTGAATCATTTTTGGTAGAGTCCAAAAAATCAATTTTCTGATGAAAAACGATGACCCCGGACCAGTCGAACGTTGAAAAAATGGTCAATATTGATGAAATTTTAACATTTAATCTTTTGACTTTAAATGACGGTTGGATGTGAGTTATTACTTTTTCAACTAAAATAAGTGTGTTTAAAGTCATTTCTGTGCCTGAAATTGGTCAAAATTGAAGATTTTGAGTAAGCAAACTCTGTAAAAATGGCAGTTTTGGTCACTGTGAGGGTTTAAAAAGTGGTTATTCAACATGAGGCCCGATCCAAATGACATTTTGAATCATTTTTGGTAGAGTCCAAAAAATCAATTTTCTGATGAAAAACGATGACCCCGGACCAGTCGAACGTTGAAAAAATGGTCAATATTGATGAAATTTTAACATTTAATCTTTTGACTTTAAATGACGGTTGGATGTGAGTTATTACTTTTTCACTAAAATAAGTGTGTTTAAAGTCATTTCTGTGCCTGAAATTGGTCAAAATTGAAGATTTTGAGTAAGCAAAACTGTAAAAATGGCAGTTTTGGTCACTGTGAGGGTTTAAAAGTGGTTATTCAACATGAGGCCTGATCCAAATGACATGTTGAATCATTTTGGTAGAGTCCAAAAAATCATTTTCTGATGAAAAACGATGACCCCGGACCAGTCGAACGTTGAAAAAATGGTCAATATTGATGAAATTTTAACATTTAATCTTTTGACTTTAAATGACGGTTGGATGTGAGTTATTACTTTTTCAACTAAAATAAGTGTGTTTAAAGTCATTTCTGTGCCTGAAATAGGTCAAAATTGAAGATTTTGAGTAAGCAAAACTCTGTAAAAATGGCAGTTTTGGTCACTGTGAGGGTTTAAAAAGTGATTATTCAACATGAGGCCCGATCCAAATGACATTTTGAATCATTTTTGGTAGAGTCCAAAAATCAATTTTCTGATGAAAAACGATGACCCCGGACCAGTCGAACGTTGAAAAAATGGTCAATATTGATGAAATTTTAACATTTAATCTTTTGACTTTAAATGACGGTTGGATGTGAGTTATTACTTTTTCAACTAAAATAAGTGTGTTTAAAGTCATTTCTGTGCCTGAAATTGGTCAAAATTGAAGATTTTGAGTAAGCAAAACTGTAAAAATGGCAGTTTTGGTCACTGTGAGGGTTTAAAAAGTGGTTATTCAACATGAGGCCCGATCAAATGACATTTTGAATCATTTTTTGGTAGAGTCCAAAAAATCAATTTTCTGATGAAAAACGATGACCCCGGACCAGTCGAACGTTGAAAAAATGGTCAATATTGATGAAATTTTAACATTTAATCTTTTGACTTTAAATGACGGTTGGATGTGAGTTATTACTTTTTCAACTAAAATAAGTGTGTTTAAAGTCATTTCTGTGCCTGAAATTGGTCAAAATTGAAGATTTTGAGTAAGCAAAACTCTGTAAAATGGCAGTTTTGGTCACTGTGAGGGTTTAAAAAGTGGTTATTCAACATGAGGCCCGATCCAAATGACATTTTGAATCATTTTTGGTAGAGTCCAAAAAATCAATTTTCTGATGAAAAACGATGACCCCGGACCAGTCGAACGTTGAAAAAATGGTCAATATTGATGAAATTTTTAACATTTAATCTTTTGACTTTAAATGACGGTTGGATGTGAGTTATTACTTTTTCAACTAAAAAAAGTGTGTTTAAAGTCGTTTCTGTGCCTGAAATTGGTCAAAATTGAAGATTTTGAGTAAGCAAAACTCTGTAAAAATGGCAGTTTTGGTCACTGTGAGGTTTAAAAAGTGGTTATTCAACATGAGGCCCGATCAAAATGACATTTGAATCATTTTTGGTAGAGTCCAAAAAATCCATTTTCTGATGAAAAACGATGACCCCGGACCAGTCGAACGTTGAAAAAATGGTCAATATTGATGAAATTTTAACATTTAATCTTTTGACTTTAAATGACGGTTGGATGTGAGTTATTACTTTTTCAACTAAAATAAGTGTGTTTAAAGTCATTTCTGTGCCTGAAATTGGTCATAATTGAAGATTTTGAGTAAGCAAAACTCTGTAAAAATGGCAGTTTTGGTCACTGTGAGGGTTTAAAAGTGGTTATTCAACATGAGGTCCGATCAAAATGACATTTTGAATCATTTTTGGTAGAGTCCAAAAAATCCATTTTCTGATGAAAAACGATGACCCCGGACCAGTCGAACGTTGAAAAAATGGTCAATATTGATGAAATTTTAACATTTAATCTTTTGACTTTAAATGACGGTTGGATGTGAGTTATTACTTTTTCAACTAAAATAAGTGTGTTTAAAGTCATTTCTGTGCCTGAAATTGGTCAAAATTGAAGATTTTGAGTAAGCAAAACTCTGTAAAAATGGCAGTTTTGGTCACTGTGAGGGTTTAAAAGTGGTTATTCAACATGAGGCCCGATCCAAATGACATTTGAATCATTTTTGGTAGAGTCCAAAAAATCATTTCTGATGAAAAACGATGACCCCGGACCAGTCGAACGTTGAAAAAATGGTCAATATTGATGAAATTTTAACATTTAATCTTTTGACTTTAAATGACGGTTGGATGTGAGTTATTACTTTTTCAACTAAAATAAGTGTGTTTAAAGTCGTTTCTGTGCCTGAAATTGGTCAAAATTGAAGATTTTGAGTAAGCAAAACTCTGTAAAAATGGCAGTTTTGGGTCACTGTGAGGGTTTAAAAAGTGGTTATTCAACATGAGGCCCGATCAAAATGACATTTTGAATCATTTTTGGTAGAGTCCAAAAAAATCAATTTTCTGATGAAAAACGATGACCCCGGACCAGTCGAACGTTGAAAAATGGTCAATATTGATGAAATTTTAACATTTAATCTTTTGACTTTAAATGACGGTTGGATGTGAGTTATTACTTTTTCAACTAAAATAAGTGTGTTTAAAGTCATTTCTGTGCCTGAAATTGGTCAAAATTGAAGATTTTGAGTAAGCAAAACTCTGTAAAAATGGCAGTTTTGGTCACTGTGAGGGTTTAAAAAGTGGTTATTCAACATGAGGCCCGATCCAAATGACATTTTGAATCATTTTTGTAGAGTCCCAAAAATCCATTTTCTGATGAAAAACGATGACCCCGGACCAGTCGAACGTTGAAAAAATGGTCAATATTGATGAAATTTTAACATTTAATCTTTTGACTTTAAATGACGGTTGGATGTGAGTTATTACTTTTTCAACTAAAATAAGTGTGTTTAAAGTCATTTCTGTGCCTGAAATTGGTCAAAATTGAAGATTTTGAGTAAGCAAAACTCTGTAAAAATGGCAGTTTTGGTCACTGTGAGGGTTTAAAAAGTGGTTATTCAACATGAGGCCCGATCAAAATGACATTTTGAATCATTTTTGGTAGAGTCAAAAAATCAATTTTCTGATGAAAAACGATGACCCCGGACCAGTCGAACGTTGAAAAAATGGTCAATATTGATGAAATTTTAACATTTAATCTTTTGACTTTAAATGACGGTTGGATGTGAGTTATTACTTTTCAACTAAAATAAGTGTTTTAAAGTCATTTCTGTGCCTGAAATTGGTCAAAATTGAAGATTTTGAGTAAGCAAAACTCTGTAAAAATGGCAGTTTTTGGTCACTGTGAGGGTTTAAAAAGTGGTTATTCAACATGAGGCCCGATCCAAATGACATTTTTTATCATTTTGGTAGAGTCCAAAAAATCAATTTTCTGATGAAAAACGATGACCCCGGACCAGTCGAACGTTGAAAAAATGGTCAATATTGATGAAAATTTTAACATTTAATTCTTTTGACTTTAAATGACGGTTGGATGTGAGTTATTACTTTTTCAACTAAAATAAGTGTGTTTAAAGTCATTTCTGTGCCTGAAATTGGTCAAAATTGAAGATTTTGAGTAAGCAAAACTCTGTAAAAATGGCAGTTTTGGTCACTGTGAGGGTTTAAAAAGTGGTTTATTCAACATGAGGCCCGATCCAAATGACATTTTGAATCATTTTTGGTAGAGTCCAAAAAATCAATTTTCTGATGAAAAACGATGACCCCGGACCAGTCGAACGTTGAAAAAATGGTCAATATTGATGAAATTTTAACATTTAATCTTTTGACTTTAAATGACGGTTGGATGTGAGTTATTACTTTTTCAACTAAAATAAGTGTGTTTAAAGTCATTTCTGTGCCTGAAATTGGTCAAAATGAAGATTTTGAGTAAGCAAAACTGTAAAAATGGCAGTTTTGGTCACTGTGAGGGTTTAAAAAGTGGTTATTCAACATGAGGCCTGATCCAAATGACATGTTGAATCATTTTTGGTAGAGTCCAAAAAATCCATTTTCTGATGAAAAACGATGACCCCGGACCAGTCGAACGTTGAAAAAATGGTCAATATTGATGAAATTTTAACATTTAATCTTTTGACTTTAAATGACGGTTGGATGTGAGTTATTACTTTTCAACTAAAATAAGTGTGTTTAAAGTCATTTCTGTGCCTGAAATTGGTCAAAATTGAAGATTTTGAGTAAGCAAAACTCTGTAAAAATGGCAGTTTTGGTCACTGTGAGGGTTTAAAAAAGTGGTTATTCAACATGAGGCCCGATCCAAATGACATTTTGAATCATTTTTGGTAGAGTCCAAAAATCAATTTTCTGATGAAAAACGATGACCCCGGACCAGTCGAACGTTGAAAAAATGGTCAATATTGATGAAATTTTGACATTTAATCTTTTGACTTTAAATGACGGTTGGATGTGAGTTATTACTTTTTCAACTAAAATAAGTGTGTTTAAAGTCATTTCTGTGCCTGAAATTGGTCAAAATTGAAGATTTTGAGTAAGCAAAACTCTGTAAAAATGGCAGTTTTGGTCACTGTGAGGGTTTAAAAAGTGGTTATTCAACATGAGCCCGATCAAAATGACATTTTGAATCATTTTTGGTAGAGTCCATAAATCAATTTTCTGATGAAAAACGATGACCCCGGACCAGTCGAACGTTGAAAAAATGGTCAATATTGATGAAATTTTAACATTTAATCTTTTGACTTTAAATGACGGTTGGATGTGAGTTATTACTTTTTCAACTAAAATAAGTGTGTTTAAAGTCATTTCTGTGCCTGAAATTGGTCAAAATTGAAGATTTTGAGTAAGCAAAACTCTGTAAAAATGGCAGTTTGGTCACTGTGAGGGTTTAAAAAGTGGTTATTCAACATGAGGCCCGATCCAAATTACATTTTTATCATTTTGGTAGAGTCCAAAAAATCCATTTTCTGATGAAAAACGATGACCCCGGACCAGTCGAACGTTGAAAAAATGGTCAATATTGATGAAATTTTAACATTTAATCTTTTGACTTTAAATGACGGTTGGATGTGAGTTAATACTTTTTCAACTAAAATAAGTGTGTTTAAAGTCATTTCTGTGCCTGAAATTGGTCAAAATTGAAGATTTTGAGTAAGCAAAACTCTGTAAAAATGGCAGTTTTGGTCACTGTGAGGGTTTAAAAAGTGGTTATTCAACATGAGGCCCCAATCCAAATGGCATTTTGAATCATTTTTGGTAGAGTCCAAAAATCCATTTTCTGATGAAAACGATGACCCCGGACCAGTCGAACGTTGAAAAAATGGTCAATATTGATGAAATTTTAACATTTAATCTTTTGACTTTAAATGACGGTTGGATGTGAGTTATTACTTTTTCAACTAAAATAAGTGTGTTTAAAGTCATTTCTGTGCCTGAAATTGGTCAAAATAGAAGATTTTGAGTAAGCAAAACTGTAAAAATGGCAGTTTTGGTCACTGTGAGGGTTTAAAAGTGGTTATTCAACATGAGGCCTGATCCAAATGACATGTTGAATCATTTTTGGTAGAGTCCAAAAAAATCCATTTTCTGATGAAAAAACGATGACCCCGGACCAGTCGAACGTTGAAAAAATGGTCAATATTGATGAAATTTTAACATTTAATCTTTTGACTTTAAATGACGGTTGGATGTGAGTTATTACTTTTTCAACTAAAATAAGTGTGTTTAAAGTCATTTCTGTGCCTGAAATTGGTCAAAATTGAAGATTTTGAGTAAGCAAAACTCTGTAAAAATGGCAGTTTTGGTCACTGTGAGGGTTTAAAAAGTGGTTATTCAACATGAGGCCCGATCCAAATGACATTTTGAATCATTTTTGGTAGAGTCCAAAAATCAATTTTCTGATGAAAAACGATGACCCCGGACCAGTCGAACGTTGAAAAAATGGTCAATATTGATGAAATTTTAACATTTAATCTTTTGACTTTAAATGACGGTTGGATGTGAGTTATTACTTTTTCAACTAAAATAAGTGTGTTTAAAGTCATTTCTGTGCCTGAAATTGGTCAAAATTGAAGATTTTGAGTAAGCAAAACTGTAAAAATGGCAGTTTTGGTCACTGTGAGGGTTAAAAAGTGGTTATTCATCATGAGGCCTGATCCAAATGACATGTTGAATCATTTTTGGTAGAGTCCAAAAATCCATTTTCTGATGAAAAACGATGACCCCGGACCAGTCGAACGTTGAAAAAATGGTCAATATTGATGAAATTTTAACATTTAATCTTTTGACTTTAAATGACGGTTGGATGTGAGTTATTACTTTTTCAACTAAAATAAGTGTGTTTAAAGTCATTTCTGTGCCTGAAATTGGTCAAAATTGAAGATTTTGAGTAAGCAAAACTCTGTAAAAATGGCAGTTTTGGTCACTGTGAGGGTTTAAAAAGTGGTTATTCAACATGAGGCCCGATCCAAATGACATTTTGAATCATTTTTGGTAGAGTCCAAAAATCAATTTTCTGATGAAAACGATGACCCAGGACCAGTCGAACGTTGAAAAAATGGTCAATATTGATGAAATTTTAACATTTAATCTTTTGACTTTAAATGACGGTTGGATGTGAGTTATTACTTTTTCAACTAAAATAAGTGTGTTTAAAGTCATTTCTGTGCCTGAAATTGGTCAAAATTGAAGATTTTGAGTAAGCAAAACTCTGTAAAAATGGCAGTTTTGGTCACTGTGAGGGTTTAAAAAGTGGTTATTCAACATGAGGCCCGATCCAAATGACATTTTGAATCATTTTTGGTAGAGTCCAAAAATCAATTTTCTGATGAAAAACGATGACCCCGGACCAGTCGAACGTTGAAAAAATGGTCAATATTGATGAAATTTTAACATTTAATCTTTTGACTTTAAATGACGGTTGGATGTGAGTTATTACTTTTTCAACTAAAATAAGTGTGTTTAAAGTCATTTCTGTGCCTGAAATTGGTCAAAATTGAAGATTTTGAGTAAGCAAAACTCTGTAAAAATGGCAGTTTTGGTCACTGTGAGGGTTTAAAAAGTGGTTATTCAACATGAGGCCCGATCCAAATGACATTTTGAATCATTTTTGGTAGAGTCCAAAAAATCCATTTTCTGATGAAAAACGATGACCCCGGACCAGTCGAACGTTGAAAAAATGGTCAATATTGATGAAATTTTAACATTTAATCTTTTGACTTTAAATGACGGTTGGATGTGAGTTATTACTTTTTCAACTAAAATAAGTGTGTTTAAAGTCATTTCTGTGCCTGAAATTGGTCAAAATTGAAGATTTTGAGTAAGCAAAACTCTGTAAAAATGGCAGTTTTGGTCACTGTGAGGGTTTAAAAAGTGGTTATTCAACATGAGGCCCGATCAAAATGACATTTTGAATCATTTTTGGTAGAGTCCAAAAAATCAATTTTCTGATGAAAAACGATGACCCCGGACCAGTCGAACGTTGAAAAAATGGTCAATATTGATGAAATTTTAACATTTAATCTTTTGACTTTAAATGACGGTTGGATGGGAGTTATTACTTTTTCAACTAAAATAAGTGTGTTTAAAGTCATTTCTGTGCCTGAAATTTGTCAAAATTGAAGATTTTGAGTAAGCAAAACTCTGTAAAAATGGCAGTTTTGGTCACTGTGAGGGTTTAAAAAGTGGTTATTCAACATGAGGCCCGATCCAAATGACATTTTTTATCATTTTTGGTAGAGTCCAAAAAATCCATTTTCTGATGAAAAACGATGACCCCGGACCAGTCGAACGTTGAAAAAATGGTCAATATTGATGAAATTTTAACATTTAATCTTTTGACTTTAAATGACGGTTGGATGTGAGTTAATACTTTTTCAACTAAAATAAGTGTGTTTAAAGTCATTTCTGTGCCTGAAATTGGTCAAAATTGAAGATTTTGAGTAAGCAAAACTCTGTAAAAATGGCAGTTTTGGTCACTGTGAGGGTTTAAAAAGTGGTTATTCAACATGAGGCCCGATCAAAATGACATTTTGAATCATTTTTGGTAGAGTCCAAAAAATCAATTTTCTGATGAAAAACGATGACCCCGGACCAGTCGAACGTTGAAAAAATGGTCAATATTGATGAAATTTTAACATTTAATCTTTTGACTTTAAATGACGGTTGGATGTGAGTTATTACTTTTTCAACTAAAATAAGTGTGTTTAAAGTCATTTCTGTGCCTGAAATTGGTCAAAATTGAAGATTTTGAGTAAGCAAAACTCTGTAAAAATGGCAGTTTTGGTCACTGTGAGGGTTTAAAAAGTGGTTATTCAACATGAGGCCCGATCCAAATGACATTTTGAATCATTTTTGGTAGAGTCCAAAAAATCCATTTTCTGATGAAAAACGATGACCCCGGACCAGTCGAACGTTGAAAAAATGGTCAATATTGATGAAATTTTAACATTTAATCTTTTGACTTTAAATGACGGTTGGATGTGAGTTATTACTTTTTCAACTAAAATAAGTGTGTTTAAAGTCATTTCTGTGCCTGAAATTGGTCAAAATTGAAGATTTTGAGTAAGCAAAACTGTAAAAATGGCAGTTTTGGTCACTGTGAGGGTTTAAAAAGTGGTTATTCAACATGAGGCCTGATCCAAATGACATGTTGAATCATTTTTGGTAGAGTCCAAAAAATCAATTTTCTGATGAAAAACGATGACCCCGGACCAGTCGAACGTTGAAAAAATGGTCAATATTGATGAAATTTTAACATTTAATCTTTTGACTTTAAATGACAGTTGGATGTGAGTTATTACTTTTTCAACTAAAATAAGTGTGTTTAAAGTCATTTCTGTGCCTGAAATTGGTCAAAATTGAAGATTTTGAGTAAGCAAAACTCTGTAAAAATGGCAGTTTTGGTCACTGTGAGGGTTTAAAAAGTGGTTATTCAACATGAGGCCCGATCCAAATGACATTTTGAATCATTTTTGGTAGAGTCCAAAAAATCCATTTTCTGATGAAAAACGATGACCCCGGACCAGTCGAACGTTGAAAAAATGGTCAATATTGATGAAATTTTAACATTTAATCTTTTGACTTTAAATGACGGTTGGATGTGAGTTATTACTTTTTCAACTAAAATAAGTGTGTTTAAAGTCATTTCTGTGCCTGAAATTGGTCAGAATTGAAGATTTTGAGTAAGCAAAACTGTAAAAATGGCAGTTTTGGTCACTGTGAGGGTTTAAAAAGTGGTTATTCAACATGAGGCCCGATCCAAATGACATTTTGAATCATTTTTGGTAGAGTCCAAAAAATCAATTTTCTGATGAAAAACGATGACCCCGGACCAGTCGAACGTTGAAAAAATGGTCAATATTGATGAAATTTTAACATTTAATCTTTTGACTTTAAATGACGGTTGGATGTGAGTTATTACTTTTTCAACTAAAATAAGTGTGTTTAAAGTCATTTCTGTGCCTGAAATTGGTCAAAATTGAAGATTTTGAATAAGCAAAACTCTGTAAAAATGGCAGTTTTGGTCACTGTGAGGGTTTAAAAAGTGGTTATTCAACATGAGGCCCGATCCAAATGACATTTTGAATCATTTTTGGTAGAGTCCAAAAAATCCATTTTCTGATGAAAAACGATGACCCCGGACCAGTCGAACGTTGAAAAAATGGTCAATATTGATGAAATTTTAACATTTAATCTTTTGACTTTAAATGACGGTTGGATGTGAGTTATTACTTTTTCAACTAAAATAAGTGTGTTTAAAGTCATTTCTGTGCCTGAAATTGGTCAAAATTGAAGATTTTGAGTAAGCAAAACTCTGTAAAAATGGCAGTTTTGGTCACTGTGAGGGTTTAAAAAGTGGTTATTCAACATGAGGCCCGATCAAAATGACATTTTGAATCATTTTTGGTAGAGTCCAAAAAATCAATTTTCTGATGAAAAACGATGACCCCGGACCAGTCGAACGTTGAAAAAATGGTCAATATTGATGAAATTTTAACATTTAATCTTTTGACTTTAAATGACGGTTGGATGTGAGTTATTACTTTTTCAACTAAAATAAGTGTGTTTAAAGTCATTTCTGTGCCTGAAATTGGTCAAAATTGAAGATTTTGAGTAAGCAAAACTCTGTAAAAATGGCAGTTTTGGTCACTGTGAGGGTTTAAAAAGTGGTTATTCAACATGAGGCCCGATCCAAATGACATTTTGAATCATTTTTGGTAGAGTCCAAAAAATCAATTTTCTGATGAAAAACGATGACCCCGGACCAGTCGAACGTTGAAAAAATGGTCAATATTGATGAAATTTTAACATTTAATCTTTTGACTTTAAATGACGGTTGGATGGGAGTTATTACTTTTTCAACTAAAATAAGTGTGTTTAAAGTCATTTCTGTGCCTGAAATTGGTCAAAATTGAAGATTTTGAGTAAGCAAAACTCTGTAAAAATGGCAGTTTTGGTCACTGTGAGGGTTTAAAAAGTGGTTATTCAACATGAGGCCCGATCCAAATGACATTTTGAATCATTTTTGGTAGAGTCCAAAAAATCAATTTTCTGATGAAAAACGATGACCCCGGACCAGTCGAACGTTGAAAAAATGGTCAATATTGAAGAAATTTTAACATTTAATCTTTTGACTTTAAATGACGGTTGGATGTGAGTTATTACTTTTTCAACTAAAATAAGTGTGTTTAAAGTCATTTCTGTGCCTGAAATTGGTCAAAATTGAAGATTTTGAGTAAGCAAAACTGTAAAAATGGCAGTTTTGGTCACTGTGAGGGTTTAAGAAGTGGTTATTCAACATGAGGCCCGATCAAAATGACATTTTGAATCATTTTTGGTAGAGTCCAAAAAATCAATTTTCTGATGAAAAACGATGACCCCGGACCAGTCGAACGTTGAAAAAATGGTCAATATTGATGAAATTTTAACATTTAATCTTTTGACTTTAAATGACGGTTGGATGTGAGTTATTACTTTTTCAACTAAAATAAGTGTGTTTAAAGTCGTTTCTGTGCCTGAAATTGGTCAAAATTGAAGATTTTGAGTAAGCAAAACTCTGTAAAAATGGCAGTTTTGGTCACTGTGAGGGTTTAAAAAGTGGTTATTCAACATGAGGCCCGATAAAAATGACATTTTGAATCATTTTTGGTAGAGTCCAAAAAATCCATTTTCTGATGAAAAACGATGACCCCGGACCAGTCGAACGTTGAAAAAATGGTCAATATTGATGAAATTTTAACATTTAATCTTTTGACTTTAAATGACGGTTGGATGTGAGTTATTACTTTTTCAACTAAAATAAGTGTGTTTAAAGTCATTTCTGTGCCTGAAATTGGTCATAATTGAAGATTTTGAGTAAGCAAAACTCTGTAAAAATGGCAGTTTTGGTCACTGTGAGGGTTTAAAAAGTGGTTATTCAACATGAGGCCCGATCAAAATGACATTTTGAATCATTTTTGGTAGAGTCCAAAAAATCCATTTTCTGATGAAAAACGATGACCCCGGACCAGTCGAACGTTGAAAAAATGGTCAATATTGATGAAATTTTAACATTTAATCTTTTGACTTTAAATGACGGTTGGATGTGAGTTATTACTTTTTCAACTAAAATAAGTGTGTTTAAAGTCATTTCTGTGCCTGAAATTGGTCAAAATTGAAGATTTTGAGTAAGCAAAACTCTGTAAAAATGGCAGTTTTGGTCACTGTGAGGGTTTAAAAAGTGGTTATTCAACATGAGGCCCGATCCAAATGACATTTTTTATCATTTTTGGTAGAGTCCAAAAAATCAATTTTCTGATGAAAAACGATGACCCCGGACCAGTCGAACGTTGAAAAAATGGTCAATATTGATGAAATTTTAACATTTAATCTTTTGACTTTAAATGACGGTTGGATGTGAGTTAATACTTTTTCAACTAAAATAAGTGTGTTTTAAGTCGTTTCTGTGCCTGAAATTGGTCAAAATTGAAGATTTTGAGTAAGCAAAACTCTGTAAAAATGGCAGTTTTGGTCACTGTGAGGGTTTAAAAAGTGGTTATTCAACATGAGGCCTGATCAAAATGACATTTTGAATCATTTTTGGTAGAGTCCAAAAAATCAATTTTCTGATGAAAAACGATGACCCCGGACCAGTCGAACGTTGAAAAAATGGTCAATATTGATGAAATTTTAACATTTAATCTTTTGACTTTAAATGACGGTTGGATGTGAGTTATTACTTTTTCAACTAAAATAAGTGTGTTTAAAGTCATTTCTGTGCCTGAAATTGGTCAAAATTGAAGATTTTGAGTAAGCAAAACTCTGTAAAAATGGCAGTTTTGGTCACTGTGAGGGTTTAAAAAGTGGTTATTCAACATGAGGCCCGATCCAAATGACATTTTGAATAATTTTTGGTAGAGTCCCAAAAATCCATTTTCTGATGAAAAACGATGACCCCGGACCAGTCGAACGTTGAAAAAATGGTCAATATTGATGAAATTTTAACATTTAATCTTTTGACTTTAAATGACGGTTGGATGTGAGTTATTACTTTTTCAACTAAAATAAGTGTGTTTAAAGTCATTTCTGTGCCTGAAATTGGTCAAAATTGAAGATTTTGAGTAAGCAAAACTCTGTAAAAATGGCAGTTTTGGTCACTGTGAGGGTTTAAAAAGTGGTTATTCAACATGAGGCCCGATCAAAATGACATTTTGAATCATTTTTGGTAGAGTCCAAAAAATCAATTTTCTGATGAAAAACGATGACCCCGGACCAGTCGAACGTTGAAAAAATGGTCAATATTGATGAAATTTTAACATTTAATCTTTTGACTTTAAATGACGGTTGGATGTGAGTTATTACTTTTTCAACTAAAATAAGTGTGTTTAAAGTCATTTCTGTGCCTGAAATTGGTCAAAATTGAAGATTTTGAGTAAGCAAAACTCTGTAAAAATGGCAGTTTTGGTCACTGTGAGGGTTTAAAAAGTGGTTATTCAACATGAGGCCCGATCAAAATGACATTTTGAATCATTTTTGGTAGAGTCCAAAAAATCCATTTTCTGATGAAAAACGATGACCCCGGACCAGTCGAACGTTGAAAAAATGGTCAATATTGATGAAATTTTAACATTTAATCTTTTGACTTTAAATGACGGTTGGATGTGAGTTATTACTTTTTCAACTAAAATAAGTGTGTTTAAAGTCATTTCTGTGCCTGAAATTGGTCAAAATTGAAGATTTTGAGTAAGCAAAACTCTGTAAAAATGGCAGTTTTGGTCACTGTGAGGGTTTAAAAAGTGGTTATTCAACATGAGGCCCGATCCAAATGACATTTTGAATCATTTTTGGTAGAGTCCAAAAAATCAATTTTCTGATGAAAAACGATGACCCCGGACCAGTCGAACGTTGAAAAAATGGTCAATATTGATGAAATTTTAACATTTAATCTTTTGACTTTAAATGACGGTTGGATGTGAGTTATTACTTTTTCAACTAAAATAAGTGTGTTTAAAGTCGTTTCTGTGCCTGAAATTGGTCAAAATTGAAGATTTTGAGTAAGCAAAACTCTGTAAAAATGGCAGTTTTGGTCACTGTGAGGGTTTAAAAAGTGGTTATTCAACATGAGGCCCGATCAAAATGACATTTTGAATCATTTTTGGTAGAGTCCAAAAAATCAATTTTCTGATGAAAAACGATGACCCCGGACCAGTCGAACGTTGAAAAAATGGTCAATATTGATGAAATTTTAACATTTAATCTTTTGACTTTAAATGACGGTTGGATGTGAGTTATTACTTTTTCAACTAAAATAAGTGTGTTTAAAGTCATTTCTGTGCCTGAAATTGGTCAAAATTGAAGATTTTGAGTAAGCAAAACTCTGTAAAAATGGCAGTTTTGGTCACTGTGAGGGTTTAAAAAGTGGTTATTCAACATGAGGCCCGATCCAAATGACATTTTGAATAATTTTTGGTAGAGTCCCAAAAATCCATTTTCTGATGAAAAACGATGACCCCGGACCAGTCGAACGTTGAAAAAATGGTCAATATTGATGAAATTTTAACATTTAATCTTTTGACTTTAAATGACGGTTGGATGTGAGTTATTACTTTTTCAACTAAAATAAGTGTGTTTAAAGTCATTTCTGTGCCTGAAATTGGTCAAAATTGAAGATTTTGAGTAAGCAAAACTCTGTAAAAATGGCAGTTTTGGTCACTGTGAGGGTTTAAAAAGTGGTTATTCAACATGAGGCCCGATCAAAATGACATTTTGAATCATTTTTGGTAGAGTCCAAAAAATCAATTTTCTGATGAAAAACGATGACCCCGGACCAGTCGAACGTTGAAAAAATGGTCAATATTGATGAAATTTTAACATTTAATCTTTTGACTTTAAATGACGGTTGGATGTGAGTTATTACTTTTTCAACTAAAATAAGTGTGTTTAAAGTCATTTCTGTGCCTGAAATTGGTCAAAATTGAAGATTTTGAGTAAGCAAAACTCTGTAAAAATGGCAGTTTTGGTCACTGTGAGGGTTTAAAAAGTGGTTATTCAACATGAGGCCCGATCCAAATGACATTTTTTATCATTTTTGGTAGAGTCCAAAAAATCCATTTTCTGATGAAAAACGATGACCCCGGACCAGTCGAACGTTGAAAAAATGGTCAATATTGATGAAATTTTAACATTTAATCTTTTGACTTTAAATGACGGTTGGATGTGAGTTAATACTTTTTCAACTAAAATAAGTGTGTTTTAAGTCATTTCTGTGCCTGAAATTGGTCAAAATTGAAGATTTTGAGTAAGCAAAACTCTGTAAAAATGGCAGTTTTGGTCACTGTGAGGGTTTAAAAAGTGGTTATTCAACATGAGGCCTGATCAAAATGACATTTTGAATCATTTTTGGTAGAGTCCAAAAAATCAATTTTCTGATGAAAAACGATGACCCCGGACCAGTCGAACGTTGAAAAAATGGTCAATATTGATGAAATTTTAACATTTAATCTTTTGACTTTAAATGACGGTTGGATGTGAGTTATTACTTTTTCAACTAAAATAAGTGTGTTTAAAGTCATTTCTGTGCCTGAAATTGGTCAAAATTGAAGATTTTGAGTAAGCAAAACTCTGTAAAAATGGCAGTTTTGGTCACTGTGAGGGTTTAAAAAGTGGTTATTCAACATGAGGCCCGATCCAAATGACATTTTGAATCATTTTTGGTAGAGTCCAAAAAATCAATTTTCTGATGAAAAACGATGACCCCGGACCAGTCGAACGTTGAAAAAATGGTCAATATTGATGAAATTTTAACATTTAATCTTTTGACTTTAAATGACGGTTGGATGTGAGTTATTACTTTTTCAACTAAAATAAGTGTGTTTAAAGTCATTTCTGTGCCTGAAATTGGTCAAAATTGAAGATTTTGAGTAAGCAAAACTGTAAAAATGGCAGTTTTGGTCACTGTGAGGGTTTAAAAAGTGGTTATTCAACATGAGGCCTGATCCAAATGACATGTTGAATCATTTTTGGTAGAGTCCAAAAAATCCATTTTCTGATGAAAAACGATGACCCCGGACCAGTCGAACGTTGAAAAAATGGTCAATATTGATGAAATTTTAACATTTAATCTTTTGACTTTAAATGACGGTTGGATGTGAGTTATTACTTTTTCAACTAAAATAAGTGTGTTTAAAGTCATTTCTGTGCCTGAAATTGGTCAAAATTGAAGATTTTGAGTAAGCAAAACTCTGTAAAAATGGCAGTTTTGGTCACTGTGAGGGTTTAAAAAGTGGTTATTCAACATGAGGCCCGATCCAAATGACATTTTGAATCATTTTTGGTAGAGTCCAAAAAATCAATTTTCTGATGAAAAACGATGACCCCGGACCAGTCGAACGTTGAAAAAATGGTCAATATTGATGAAATTTTAACATTTAATCTTTTGACTTTAAATGACGGTTGGATGTGAGTTATTACTTTTTCAACTAAAATAAGTGTGTTTAAAGTCATTTCTGTGCCTGAAATTGGTCAAAATTGAAGATTTTGAGTAAGCAAAACTCTGTAAAAATGGCAGTTTTGGTCACTGTGAGGGTTTAAAAAGTGGTTATTCAACATGAGGCCCGATCTAAATGACATTTTTTATCATTTTTGGTAGAGTCCAAAAAATCCATTTTCTGATGAAAAACGATGACCCCGGACCAGTCGAACGTTGAAAAAATGGTCAATATTGATGAAATTTTAACATTTAATATTTTGACTTTAAATGACGGTTGGATGTGAGTTAATACTTTTTCAACTAAAATAAGTGTGTTTAAAGTCATTTCTGTGCCTGAAATTGGTCAAAATTGAAGATTTTGAGTAAGCAAAACTCTGTAAAAATGGCAGTTTTGGTCACTGTGAGGGTTTAAAAAGTGGTTATTCAACATGAGGCCCGATCCAAATGACATTTTGAATCATTTTTGGTAGAGTCCAAAAAATCCATTTTCTGATGAAAAACGATGACCCCGGACCAGTCGAACGTTGAAAAAATGGTCAATATTGATGAAATTTTAACATTTAATCTTTTGACTTTAAATGACGGTTGGATGTGAGTTATTACTTTTTCAACTAAAATAAGTGTGTTTAAAGTCATTTCTGTGCCTGAAATTGGTCAAAATTGAAGATTTTGAGTAAGCAAAACTGTAAAAATGGCAGTTTTGGTCACTGTGAGGGTTTAAAAAGTGGTTATTCAACATGAGGCCTGATCCAAATGACATGTTGAATCATTTTTGGTAGAGTCCAAAAAATCCATTTTCTGATGAAAAACGATGACCCCGGACCAGTCGAACGTTGAAAAAATGGTCAATATTGATGAAATTTTAACATTTAATCTTTTGACTTTAACTGACGGTTGGATGTGAGTTATTACTTTTTCAACTAAAATAAGTGTGTTTAAAGTCATTTCTGTGCCTGAAATTGGTCAAAATTGAAGATTTTGAGTAAGCAAAACTCTGTAAAAATGGCAGTTTTGGTCACTGTGAGGGTTTAAAAAGTGGTTATTCAACATGAGGCCCGATCCAAATGACATTTTGAATCATTTTTGGTAGAGTCCAAAAAATCAATTTTCTGATGAAAAACGATGACCCCGGACCAGTCGAACGTTGAAAAAATGGTCAATATTGATGAAATTTTAACATTTAATCTTTTGACTTTAAATGACGGTTGGATGTGAGTTATTACTTTTTCAACTAAAATAAGTGTGTTTAAAGTCATTTCTGTGCCTGAAATTGGTCAAAATTGAAGATTTTGAGTAAGCAAAACTCTGTAAAAATGGCAGTTTTGGTCACTGTGAGGGTTTAAAAAGTGGTTATTCAACATGAGGCCCGATCCAAATGACATTTTGAATCATTTTTGGTAGAGTCCAAAAAATCAATTTTCTGATGAAAAACGATGACCCCGGACCAGTCGAACGTTGAAAAAATGGTCAATATTGATGAAATTTTAACATTTAATCTTTTGACTTTAAATGACGGTTGGATGTGAGTTATTACTTTTTCAACTAAAATAAGTGTGTTTAAAGTCATTTCTGTGCCTGAAATTGGTCAAAATTGAAGATTTTGAGTAAGCAAAACTGTAAAAATGGCAGTTTTGGTCACTGTGAGGGTTTAAAAAGTGGTTATTCAACATGAGGCCTGATCCAAATGACATGTTGAATCATTTTTGGTAGAGTCCAAAAAATCCATTTTCTGATGAAAAACGATGACCCCGGACCAGTCGAACGTTGAAAAAATGGTCAATATTGATGAAATTTTAACATTTAATCTTTTGACTTTAAATGACGGTTGGATGTGAGTTATTACTTTTTCAACTAAAATAAGTGTGTTTAAAGTCATTTCTGTGCCTGAAATTGGTCAAAATTGAAGATTTTGAGTAAGCAAAACTCTGTAAAAATGGCAGTTTTGGTCACTGTGAGGGTTTAAAAAGTGGTTATTCAACATGAGGCCCGATCCAAATGACATTTTGAATCATTTTTGGTAGAGTCCAAAAAATCAATTTTCTGATGAAAAACGATGACCCCGGACCAGTCGAACGTTGAAAAAATGGTCAATATTGATGAAATTTTAACATTTAATCTTTTGACTTTAAATGACGGTTGGATGTGAGTTATTACTTTTTCAACTAAAATAAGTGTGTTTAAAGTCATTTCTGTGCCTGAAATTGGTCAAAATTGAAGATTTTGAGTAAGCAAAACTGTAAAAATGGCAGTTTTGGTCACTGTGAGGGTTTAAAAAGTGGTTATTCAACATGAGGCCTGATCCAAATGACATGTTGAATCATTTTTGGTAGAGTCCAAAAAATCCATTTTCTGATGAAAAACGATGACCCCGGACCAGTCGAACGTTGAAAAAATGGTCAATATTGATGAAATTTTAACATTTAATCTTTTGACTTTAAATGACGGTTGGATGTGAGTTATTACTTTTTCAACTAAAATAAGTGTGTTTAAAGTCGTTTCTGTGCCTGAAATTGGTCAAAATTGAAGATTTTGAGTAAGCAAAACTCTGTAAAAATGGCAGTTTTGGTCACTGTGAGGGTTTAAAAAGTGGTTATTCAACATGAGGCCCGATCAAAATGACATTTTGAATCATTTTTGGTAGAGTCCAAAAAATCCATTTTCTGATGAAAAACGATGACCCCGGACCAGTCGAACGTTGAAAAAATGGTCAATATTGATGAAATTTTAACATTTAATCTTTTGACTTTAAATGACGGTTGGATGTGAGTTATTACTTTTTCAACTAAAATAAGTGTGTTTAAAGTCATTTCTGTGCCTGAAATTGGTCATAATTGAAGATTTTGAGTAAGCAAAACTCTGTAAAAATGGCAGTTTTGGTCACTGTGAGGGTTTAAAAAGTGGTTATTCAACATGAGGCCCGATCAAAATGACATTTTGAATCATTTTTGGTAGAGTCCAAAAAATCCATTTTCTGATGAAAAACGATGACCCCGGACCAGTCGAACGTTGAAAAAATGGTCAATATTGATGAAATTTTAACATTTAATCTTTTGACTTTAAATGACGGTTGGATGTGAGTTATTACTTTTTCAACTAAAATAAGTGTGTTTAAAGTCATTTCTGTGCCTGAAATTGGTCAAAATTGAAGATTTTGAGTAAGCAAAACTCTGTAAAAATGGCAGTTTTGGTCACTGTGAGGGTTTAAAAAGTGGTTATTCAACATGAGGCCCGATCCAAATGACATTTTGAATCATTTTTGGTAGAGTCCAAAAAATCAATTTTCTGATGAAAAACGATGACCCCGGACCAGTCGAACGTTGAAAAAATGGTCAATATTGATGAAATTTTAACATTTAATCTTTTGACTTTAAATGACGGTTGGATGTGAGTTATTACTTTTTCAACTAAAATAAGTGTGTTTAAAGTCGTTTCTGTGCCTGAAATTGGTCAAAATTGAAGATTTTGAGTAAGCAAAACTCTGTAAAAATGGCAGTTTTGGTCACTGTGAGGGTTTAAAAAGTGGTTATTCAACATGAGGCCCGATCAAAATGACATTTTGAATCATTTTTGGTAGAGTCCAAAAAATCAATTTTCTGATGAAAAACGATGACCCCGGACCAGTCGAACGTTGAAAAAATGGTCAATATTGATGACATTTTAACATTTAATCTTTTGACTTTAAATGACGGTTGGATGTGAGTTATTACTTTTTCAACTAAAATAAGTGTGTTTAAAGTCATTTCTGTGCCTGAAATTGGTCAAAATTGAAGATTTTGAGTAAGCAAAACTCTGTAAAAATGGCAGTTTTGGTCACTGTGAGGGTTTAAAAAGTGGTTATTCAACATGAGGCCCGATCCAAATGACATTTTGAATCATTTTTGGTAGAGTCCCAAAAATCCATTTTCTGATGAAAAACGATGACCCCGGACCAGTCGAACGTTGAAAAAATGGTCAATATTGATGAAATTTTAACATTTAATCTTTTGACTTTAAATGACGGTTGGATGTGAGTTATTACTTTTTCAACTAAAATAAGTGTGTTTAAAGTCATTTCTGTGCCTGAAATTGGTCAAAATTGAAGATTTTGAGTAAGCAAAACTCTGTAAAAATGGCAGTTTTGGTCACTGTGAGGGTTTAAAAAGTGGTTATTCAACATGAGGCCCGATCAAAATGACATTTTGAATCATTTTTGGTAGAGTCCAAAAAATCAATTTTCTGATGAAAAACGATGACCCCGGACCAGTCGAACGTTGAAAAAATGGTCAATATTGATGAAATTTTAACATTTAATCTTTTGACTTTAAATGACGGTTGGATGTGAGTTATTACTTTTTCAACTAAAATAAGTGTGTTTAAAGTCATTTCTGTGCCTGAAATTGGTCAAAATTGAAGATTTTGAGTAAGCAAAACTCTGTAAAAATGGCAGTTTTGGTCACTGTGAGGGTTTAAAAAGTGGTTATTCAACATGAGGCCCGATCTAAATGACATTTTTTATCATTTTTGGTAGAGTCCAAAAAATCAATTTTCTGATAAAAAACGATGACCCCGGACCAGTCGAACGTTGAAAAAATGGTCAATATTGATGAAATTTTAACATTTAATCTTTTGACTTTAAATGACGGTTGGATGTGAGTTAATACTTTTTCAACTAAAATAAGTGTGTTTAAAGTCATTTCTGTGCCTGAAATTGGTCAAAATTGAAGATTTTGAGTAAGCAAAACTCTGTAAAAATGGCAGTTTTGGTCACTGTGAGGGTTTAAAAAGTGGTTATTCAACATGAGGCCCGATCCAAATGACATTTTCAATCATTTTTGGTAGAGTCCAAAAAATCCATTTTCTGATGAAAAACGATGACCCCGGACCAGTCGAACGTTGAAAAAATGGTCAATATTGATGAAATTTTAACATTTAATCTTTTGACTTTAAATGACGGTTGGATGTGAGTTATTACTTTTTCAACTAAAATAAGTGTGTTTAAAGTCATTTCTGTGCCTGAAATTGGTCAAAATTGAAGATTTTGAGTAAGCAAAACTGTAAAAATGGCAGTTTTGGTCACTGTGAGGGTTTAAAAAGTGGTTATTCAACATGAGGCCTGATCCAAATGACATGTTGAATCATTTTTGGTAGAGTCCAAAAAATCAATTTTCTGATGAAAAACGATGACCCCGGACCAGTCGAACGTTGAAAAAATGGTCAATATTGATGAAATTTTAACATTTAATCTTTTGACTTTAAATGACGGTTGGATGTGAGTTATTACTTTTTCAACTAAAATAAGTGTGTTTAAAGTCATTTCTGTGCCTGAAATTGGTCAAAATTGAAGATTTTGAGTAAGCAAAACTCTGTAAAAATGGCAGTTTTGGTCACTGTGAGGGTTTAAAAAGTGGTTATTCAACATAAGGCCCGATCCAAATGACATTTTGAATCATTTTTGGTAGAGTCCAAAAAATCAATTTTCTGATGAAAAACGATGACCCCGGACCAGTCGAACGTTGAAAAAATGGTCAATATTGATGAAATTTTAACATTTAATCTTTTGACTTTAAATGACGGTTGGATGTGAGTTATTACTTTTTCAACTAAAACAAGTGTGTTTAAAGTCATTTCTGTGCCTGAAATTGGTCAAAATTGAAGATTTTGAGTAAGCAAAACTCTGTAAAAATGGCAGTTTTGGTCACTGTGAGGGTTTAAAAAGTGGTTATTCAACATGAGGCCCGATCCAAATGACATTTTGAATCATTTTTGGTAGAGTCCAAAAAATCAATTTTCTGATGAAAAACGATGACCCCGGACCAGTCGAACGTTGAAAAAATGGTCAATATTGATGAAATTTTAACATTTAATCTTTTGACTTTAAATGACGGTTGGATGTGAGTTATTACTTTTTCAACTAAAATAAGTGTGTTTAAAGTCATTTCTGTGCCTGAAATTGGTCAAAATTGAAGATTTTGAGTAAGCAAAACTGTAAAAATGGCAGTTTTGGTCACTGTGAGGGTTTAAAAAGTGGTTATTCAACATGAGGCCTGATCCAAATGACATGTTGAATCATTTTTGGTAGAGTCCAAAAAATCCATTTTCTGATGAAAAACGATGACCCCGGACCAGTCGAACGTTGAAAAAATGGTCAATATTGATGAAATTTTAACATTTAATCTTTTGACTTTAAATGACGGTTGGATGTGAGTTATTACTTTTTCAACTAAAATAAGTGTGTTTAAAGTCATTTCTGTGCCTGAAATTGGTCAAAATTGAAGATTTTGAGTAAGCAAAACTCTGTAAAAATGGCAGTTTTGGTCACTGTGAGGGTTTAAAAAGTGATTATTCAACATGAGGCCCGATCCAAATGACATTTTGAATCATTTTTGGTAGAGTCCAAAAAATCAATTTTCTGATGAAAAACGATGACCCCGGACCAGTCGAACGTTGAAAAAATGGTCAATATTGATGAAATTTTAACATTTAATCTTTTGACTTTAAATGACGGTTGGATGTGAGTTATTACTTTTTCAACTAAAATAAGTGTGTTTAAAGTCATTTCTGTGCCTGAAATTGGTCAAAATTGAAGATTTTGAGTAAGCAAAACTGTAAAAATGGCAGTTTTGGTCACTGTGAGGGTTTAAAAAGTGGTTATTCAACATGAGGCCCGATCAAAATGACATTTTGAATCATTTTTGGTAGAGTCCAAAAAATCAATTTTCTGATGAAAAACGATGACCCCGGACCAGTCGAACGTTGAAAAAATGGTCAATATTGATGAAATTTTAACATTTAATCTTTTGACTTTAAATGACGGTTGGATGTGAGTTATTACTTTTTCAACTAAAATAAGTGTGTTTAAAGTCATTTCTGTGCCTGAAATTGGTCAAAATTGAAGATTTTGAGTAAGCAAAACTCTGTAAAAATGGCAGTTTTGGTCACTGTGAGGGTTTAAAAAGTGGTTATTCAACATGAGGCCCGATCCAAATGACATTTTGAATCATTTTGGTAGAGTCCAAAAAATCAATTTTCTGATGAAAAACGATGACCCCGGACCAGTCGAACGTTGAAAAAATGGTCAATATTGATGAAATTTTAACATTTAATCTTTTGACTTTAAATGACGGTTGGATGTGAGTTATTACTTTTTCAACTAAAAAAAGTGTGTTTAAAGTCGTTTCTGTGCCTGAAATTGGTCAAAATTGAAGATTTTGAGTAAGCAAAACTCTGTAAAAATGGCAGTTTTGGTCACTGTGAGGGTTTAAAAAGTGGTTATTCAACATGAGGCCCGATCAAAATGACATTTTGAATCATTTTTGGTAGAGTCCAAAAAATCCATTTTCTGATGAAAAACGATGACCCCGGACCAGTCGAACGTTGAAAAAATGGTCAATATTGATGAAATTTTAACATTTAATCTTTTGACTTTAAATGACGGTTGGATGTGAGTTATTACTTTTTCAACTAAAATAAGTGTGTTTAAAGTCATTTCTGTGCCTGAAATTGGTCATAATTGAAGATTTTGAGTAAGCAAAACTCTGTAAAAATGGCAGTTTTGGTCACTGTGAGGGTTTAAAAAGTGGTTATTCAACATGAGGCCCGATCAAAATGACATTTTGAATCATTTTTGGTAGAGTCCAAAAAATCCATTTTCTGATGAAAAACGATGACCCCGGACCAGTCGAACGTTGAAAAAATGGTCAATATTGATGAAATTTTAACATTTAATCTTTTGACTTTAAATGACGGTTGGATGTGAGTTATTACTTTTTCAACTAAAATAAGTGTGTTTAAAGTCATTTCTGTGCCTGAAATTGGTCAAAATTGAAGATTTTGAGTAAGCAAAACTCTGTAAAAATGGCAGTTTTGGTCACTGTGAGGGTTTAAAAAGTGGTTATTCAACATGAGGCCCGATCCAAATGACATTTTGAATCATTTTTGGTAGAGTCCAAAAAATCAATTTTCTGATGAAAAACGATGACCCCGGACCAGTCGAACGTTGAAAAAATGGTCAATATTGATGAAATTTTAACATTTAATCTTTTGACTTTAAATGACGGTTGGATGTGAGTTATTACTTTTTCAACTAAAATAAGTGTGTTTAAAGTCGTTTCTGTGCCTGAAATTGGTCAAAATTGAAGATTTTGAGTAAGCAAAACTCTGTAAAAATGGCAGTTTTGGTCACTGTGAGGGTTTAAAAAGTGGTTATTCAACATGAGGCCCGATCAAAATGACATTTTGAATCATTTTTGGTAGAGTCCAAAAAATCAATTTTCTGATGAAAAACGATGACCCCGGACCAGTCGAACGTTGAAAAAATGGTCAATATTGATGAAATTTTAACATTTAATCTTTTGACTTTAAATGACGGTTGGATGTGAGTTATTACTTTTTCAACTAAAATAAGTGTGTTTAAAGTCATTTCTGTGCCTGAAATTGGTCAAAATTGAAGATTTTGAGTAAGCAAAACTCTGTAAAAATGGCAGTTTTGGTCACTGTGAGGGTTTAAAAAGTGGTTATTCAACATGAGGCCCGATCCAAATGACATTTTGAATCATTTTTGGTAGAGTCCCAAAAATCCATTTTCTGATGAAAAACGATGACCCCGGACCAGTCGAACGTTGAAAAAATGGTCAATATTGATGAAATTTTAACATTTAATCTTTTGACTTTAAATGACGGTTGGATGTGAGTTATTACTTTTTCAACTAAAAATAAGTGTGTTTAAAGTCATTTCTGTGCCTGAAATTGGTCAAAATTGAAGATTTTGAGTAAGCAAAACTCTGTAAAAATGGCAGTTTTGGTCACTGTGAGGGTTTAAAAAGTGGTTATTCAACATGAGGCCCGATCAAAATGACATTTTGAATCATTTTTGGTAGAGTCCAAAAAATCAATTTTCTGATGAAAAACGATGACCCCGGACCAGTCGAACGTTGAAAAAATGGTCAATATTGATGAAATTTTAACATTTAATCTTTTGACTTTAAATGACGGTTGGATGTGAGTTATTACTTTTTCAACTAAAATAAGTGTGTTTAAAGTCATTTCTGTGCCTGAAATTGGTCAAAATTGAAGATTTTGAGTAAGCAAAACTCTGTAAAAATGGCAGTTTTGGTCACTGTGAGGGTTTAAAAAGTGGTTATTCAACATGAGGCCCGATCCAAATGACATTTTTTATCATTTTTGGTAGAGTCCAAAAAATCAATTTTCTGATGAAAAACGATGACCCCGGACCAGTCGAACGTTGAAAAAATGGTCAATATTGATGAAATTTTAACATTTAATCTTTTGACTTTAAATGACGGTTGGATGTGAGTTATTACTTTTTCAACTAAAATAAGTGTGTTTAAAGTCATTTCTGTGCCTGAAATTGGTCAAAATTGAAGATTTTGAGTAAGCAAAACTCTGTAAAAATGGCAGTTTTGGTCACTGTGAGGGTTTAAAAAGTGGTTATTCAACATGAGGCCCGATCCAAATGACATTTTGAATCATTTTTGGTAGAGTCCAAAAAATCAATTTTCTGATGAAAAACGATGACCCCGGACCAGTCGAACGTTGAAAAAATGGTCAATATTGATGAAATTTTAACATTTAATCTTTTGACTTTAAATGACGGTTGGATGTGAGTTATTACTTTTTCAACTAAAATAAGTGTGTTTAAAGTCATTTCTGTGCCTGAAATTGGTCAAAATTGAAGATTTTGAGTAAGCAAAACTGTAAAAATGGCAGTTTTGGTCACTGTGAGGGTTTAAAAAGTGGTTATTCAACATGAGGCCTGATCCAAATGACATGTTGAATCATTTTTGGTAGAGTCCAAAAAATCCATTTTCTGATGAAAAACGATGACCCCGGACCAGTCGAACGTTGAAAAAATGGTCAATATTGATGAAATTTTAACATTTAATCTTTTGACTTTAAATGACGGTTGGATGTGAGTTATTACTTTTTCAACTAAAATAAGTGTGTTTAAAGTCATTTCTGTGCCTGAAATTGGTCAAAATTGAAGATTTTGAGTAAGCAAAACTCTGTAAAAATGGCAGTTTTGGTCACTGTGAGGGTTTAAAAAGTGGTTATTCAACATGAGGCCCGATCCAAATGACATTTTGAATCATTTTTGGTAGAGTCCAAAAAATCAATTTTCTGATGAAAAACGATGACCCCGGACCAGTCGAACGTTGAAAAAATGGTCAATATTGATGAAATTTTGACATTTAATCTTTTGACTTTAAATGACGGTTGGATGTGAGTTATTACTTTTTCAACTAAAATAAGTGTGTTTAAAGTCATTTCTGTGCCTGAAATTGGTCAAAATTGAAGATTTTGAGTAAGCAAAACTCTGTAAAAATGGCAGTTTTGGTCACTGTGAGGGTTTAAAAAGTGGTTATTCAACATGAGGCCCGATCAAAATGACATTTTGAATCATTTTTGGTAGAGTCCAATAAATCAATTTTCTGATGAAAAACGATGACCCCGGACCAGTCGAACGTTGAAAAAATGGTCAATATTGATGAAATTTTAACATTTAATCTTTTGACTTTAAATGACGGTTGGATGTGAGTTATTACTTTTTCAACTAAAATAAGTGTGTTTAAAGTCATTTCTGTGCCTGAAATTGGTCAAAATTGAAGATTTTGAGTAAGCAAAACTCTGTAAAAATGGCAGTTTTGGTCACTGTGAGGGTTTAAAAAGTGGTTATTCAACATGAGGCCCGATCAAAATGACATTTTGAATCATTTTTGGTAGAGTCCAAAAAATCAATTTTCTGATGAAAAACGATGAGCCCGGACCAGTCGAACGTTGAAAAAATGGTCAATATTGATGAAATTTTAACATTTAATCTTTTGACTTTAAATGACGGTTGGATGTGAGTTATTACTTTTTCAACTAAAATAAGTGTGTTTAAAGTCATTTCTGTGCCTGAAATTGGTCAAAATTGAAGATTTTGAGTAAGCAAAACTCTGTAAAAATGGCAGTTTTGGTCACTGTGAGGGTTTAAAAAGTGGTTATTCAACATGAGGCCCGATCCAAATTACATTTTTTATCATTTTTGGTAGAGTCCAAAAAATCCATTTTCTGATGAAAAACGATGACCCCGGACCAGTCGAACGTTGAAAAAATGGTCAATATTGATGAAATTTTAACATTTAATCTTTTGACTTTAAATGACGGTTGGATGTGAGTTAATACTTTTTCAACTAAAATAAGTGTGTTTAAAGTCATTTCTGTGCCTGAAATTGGTCAAAATTGAAGATTTTGAGTAAGCAAAACTCTGTAAAAATGGCAGTTTTGGTCACTGTGAGGGTTTAAAAAGTGGTTATTCAACATGAGGCCCGATCCAAATGGCATTTTGAATCATTTTTGGTAGAGTCCAAAAAATCCATTTTCTGATGAAAAACGATGACCCCGGACCAGTCGAACGTTGAAAAAATGGTCAATATTGATGAAATTTTAACATTTAATCTTTTGACTTTAAATGACGGTTGGATGTGAGTTATTACTTTTTCAACTAAAATAAGTGTGTTTAAAGTCATTTCTGTGCCTGAAATTGGTCAAAATAGAAGATTTTGAGTAAGCAAAACTGTAAAAATGGCAGTTTTGGTCACTGTGAGGGTTTAAAAAGTGGTTATTCAACATGAGGCCTGATCCAAATGACATGTTGAATCATTTTTGGTAGAGTCCAAAAAATCCATTTTCTGATGAAAAACGATGACCCCGGACCAGTCGAACGTTGAAAAAATGGTCAATATTGATGAAATTTTAACATTTAATCTTTTGACTTTAAATGACGGTTGGATGTGAGTTATTACTTTTTCAACTAAAATAAGTGTGTTTAAAGTCATTTCTGTGCCTGAAATTGGTCAAAATTGAAGATTTTGAGTAAGCAAAACTCTGTAAAAATGGCAGTTTTGGTCACTGTGAGGGTTTAAAAAGTGGTTATTCAACATGAGGCCCGATCCAAATGACATTTTGAATCATTTTTGGTAGAGTCCAAAAAATCAATTTTCTGATGAAAAACGATGACCCCGGACCAGTCGAACGTTGAAAAAATGGTCAATATTGATGAAATTTTAACATTTAATCTTTTGACTTTAAATGACGGTTGGATGTGAGTTATTACTTTTTCAACTAAAATAAGTGTGTTTAAAGTCATTTCTGTGCCTGAAATTGGTCAAAATTGAAGATTTTGAGTAAGCAAAACTGTAAAAATGGCAGTTTTGGTCACTGTGAGGGTTTAAAAAGTGGTTATTCATCATGAGGCCTGATCCAAATGACATGTTGAATCATTTTTGGTAGAGTCCAAAAAATCCATTTTCTGATGAAAAACGATGACCCCGGACCAGTCGAACGTTGAAAAAATGGTCAATATTGATGAAATTTTAACATTTAATCTTTTGACTTTAAATGACGGTTGGATGTGAGTTATTACTTTTTCAACTAAAATAAGTGTGTTTAAAGTCATTTCTGTGCCTGAAATTGGTCAAAATTGAAGATTTTGAGTAAGCAAAACTCTGTAAAAATGGCAGTTTTGGTCACTGTGAGGGTTTAAAAAGTGGTTATTCAACATGAGGCCCGATCCAAATGACATTTTGAATCATTTTTGGTAGAGTCCAAAAAATCAATTTTCTGATGAAAAACGATGACCCAGGACCAGTCGAACGTTGAAAAAATGGTCAATATTGATGAAATTTTAACATTTAATCTTTTGACTTTAAATGACGGTTGGATGTGAGTTATTACTTTTTCAACTAAAATAAGTGTGTTTAAAGTCATTTCTGTGCCTGAAATTGGTCAAAATTGAAGATTTTGAGTAAGCAAAACTCTGTAAAAATGGCAGTTTTGGTCACTGTGAGGGTTTAAAAAGTGGTTATTCAACATGAGGCCCGATCAAAATGACATTTTGAATCATTTTTGGTAGAGTCCAAAAAATCAATTTTCTGATGAAAAACGATGACCCCGGACCAGTCGAACGTTGAAAAAATGGTCAATATTGATGAAATTTTAACATTTAATCTTTTGACTTTAAATGACGGTTGGATGTGAGTTATTACTTTTTCAACTAAAATAAGTGTGTTTAAAGTCATTTCTGTGCCTGAAATTGGTCAAAATTGAAGATTTTGAGTAAGCAAAACTCTGTAAAAATGGCAGTTTTGGTCACTGTGAGGGTTTAAAAAGTGGTTATTCAACATGAGGCCCGATCCAAATGACATTTTGAATCATTTTTGGTAGAGTCCAAAAAATCCATTTTCTGATGAAAAACGATGACCCCGGACCAGTCGAACGTTGAAAAAATGGTCAATATTGATGAAATTTTAACATTTAATCTTTTGACTTTAAATGACGGTTGGATGTGAGTTATTACTTTTTCAACTAAAATAAGTGTGTTTAAAGTCATTTCTGTGCCTGAAATTGGTCAAAATTGAAGATTTTGAGTAAGCAAAACTCTGTAAAAATGGCAGTTTTGGTCACTGTGAGGGTTTAAAAAGTGGTTATTCAACATGAGGCCCGATCAAAATGACATTTTGAATCATTTTTGGTAGAGTCCAAAAAATCAATTTTCTGATGAAAAACGATGACCCCGGACCAGTCGAACGTTGAAAAAATGGTCAATATTGATGAAATTTTAACATTTAATCTTTTGACTTTAAATGACGGTTGGATGGGAGTTATTACTTTTTCAACTAAAATAAGTGTGTTTAAAGTCATTTCTGTGCCTGAAATTTGTCAAAATTGAAGATTTTGAGTAAGCAAAACTCTGTAAAAATGGCAGTTTTGGTCACTGTGAGGGTTTAAAAAGTGGTTATTCAACATGAGGCCCGATCCAAATGACATTTTTTATCATTTTTGGTAGAGTCCAAAAAATCCATTTTCTGATGAAAAACGATGACCCCGGACCAGTCGAACGTTGAAAAAATGGTCAATATTGATGAAATTTTAACATTTAATCTTTTGACTTTAAATGACGGTTGGATGTGAGTTAATACTTTTTCAACTAAAATAAGTGTGTTTAAAGTCATTTCTGTGCCTGAAATTGGTCAAAATTGAAGATTTTGAGTAAGCAAAACTCTGTAAAAATGGCAGTTTTGGTCACTGTGAGGGTTTAAAAAGTGGTTATTCAACATGAGGCCCGATCAAAATGACATTTTGAATCATTTTTGGTAGAGTCCAAAAAATCAATTTTCTGATGAAAAACGATGACCCTGGACCAGTCGAACGTTGAAAAAATGGTCAATATTGATGAAATTTTAACATTTAATCTTTTGACTTTAAATGACGGTTGGATGTGAGTTATTACTTTTTCAACTAAAATAAGTGTGTTTAAAGTCATTTCTGTGCCTGAAATTGGTCAAAATTGAAGATTTTGAGTAAGCAAAACTCTGTAAAAATGGCAGTTTTGGTCACTGTGAGGGTTTAAAAAGTGGTTATTCAACATGAGGCCCGATCCAAATGACATTTTGAATCATTTTTGGTAGAGTCCAAAAAATCCATTTTCTGATGAAAAACGATGACCCCGGACCAGTCGAACGTTGAAAAAATGGTCAATATTGATGAAATTTTAACATTTAATCTTTTGACTTTAAATGACGGTTGGATGTGAGTTATTACTTTTTCAACTAAAATAAGTGTGTTTAAAGTCATTTCTGTGCCTGAAATTGGTCAAAATTGAAGATTTTGAGTAAGCAAAACTGTAAAAATGGCAGTTTTGGTCACTGTGAGGGTTTAAAAAGTGGTTATTCAACATGAGGCCTGATCCAAATGACATGTTGAATCATTTTTGGTAGAGTCCAAAAAATCAATTTTCTGATGAAAAACGATGACCCCGGACCAGTCGAACGTTGAAAAAATGGTCAATATTGATGAAATTTTAACATTTAATCTTTTGACTTTAAATGACAGTTGGATGTGAGTTATTACTTTTTCAACTAAAATAAGTGTGTTTAAAGTCATTTCTGTGCCTGAAATTGGTCAAAATTGAAGATTTTGAGTAAGCAAAACTCTGTAAAAATGGCAGTTTTGGTCACTGTGAGGGTTTAAAAAGTGGTTATTCAACATGAGGCCCGATCCAAATGACATTTTGAATCATTTTTGGTAGAGTCCAAAAAATCCATTTTCTGATGAAAAACGATGACCCCGGACCAGTCGAACGTTGAAAAAATGGTCAATATTGATGAAATTTTAACATTTAATCTTTTGACTTTAAATGACGGTTGGATGTGAGTTATTACTTTTTCAACTAAAATAAGTGTGTTTAAAGTCATTTCTGTGCCTGAAATTGGTCAGAATTGAAGATTTTGAGTAAGCAAAACTGTAAAAATGGCAGTTTTGGTCACTGTGAGGGTTTAAAAAGTGGTTATTCAACATGAGGCCCGATCCAAATGACATTTTGAATCATTTTTGGTAGAGTCCAAAAAATCAATTTTCTGATGAAAAACGATGACCCCGGACCAGTCGAACGTTGAAAAAATGGTCAATATTGATGAAATTTTAACATTTAATCTTTTGACTTTAAATGACGGTTGGATGTGAGTTATTACTTTTTCAACTAAAATAAGTGTGTTTAAAGTCATTTCTGTGCCTGAAATTGGTCAAAATTGAAGATTTTGAATAAGCAAAACTCTGTAAAAATGGCAGTTTTGGTCACTGTGAGGGTTTAAAAAGTGGTTATTCAACATGAGGCCCGATCCAAATGACATTTTGAATCATTTTTGGTAGAGTCCAAAAAATCCATTTTCTGATGAAAAACGATGACCCCGGACCAGTCGAACGTTGAAAAAATGGTCAATATTGATGAAATTTTAACATTTAATCTTTTGACTTTAAATGACGGTTGGATGTGAGTTATTACTTTTTCAACTAAAATAAGTGTGTTTAAAGTCATTTCTGTGCCTGAAATTGGTCAAAATTGAAGATTTTGAGTAAGCAAAACTCTGTAAAAATGGCAGTTTTGGTCACTGTGAGGGTTTAAAAAGTGGTTATTCAACATGAGGCCCGATCAAAATGACATTTTGAATCATTTTTGGTAGAGTCCAAAAAATCAATTTTCTGATGAAAAACGATGACCCCGGACCAGTCGAACGTTGAAAAAATGGTCAATATTGATGAAATTTTAACATTTAATCTTTTGACTTTAAATGACGGTTGGATGTGAGTTATTACTTTTTCAACTAAAATAAGTGTGTTTAAAGTCATTTCTGTGCCTGAAATTGGTCAAAATTGAAGATTTTGAGTAAGCAAAACTCTGTAAAAATGGCAGTTTTGGTCACTGTGAGGGTTTAAAAAGTGGTTATTCAACATGAGGCCCGATCCAAATGACATTTTGAATCATTTTTGGTAGAGTCCAAAAAATCAATTTTCTGATGAAAAACGATGACCCCGGACCAGTCGAACGTTGAAAAAATGGTCAATATTGATGAAATTTTAACATTTAATCTTTTGACTTTAAATGACGGTTGGATGGGAGTTATTACTTTTTCAACTAAAATAAGTGTGTTTAAAGTCATTTCTGTGCCTGAAATTGGTCAAAATTGAAGATTTTGAGTAAGCAAAACTCTGTAAAAATGGCAGTTTTGGTCACTGTGAGGGTTTAAAAAGTGGTTATTCAACATGAGGCCCGATCCAAATGACATTTTTTATCATTTTTGGTAGAGTCCAAAAAATCCATTTTCTGATGAAAAACGATGACCCCGGACCAGTCGAACGTTGAAAAAATGGTCAATATTGATGAAATTTTAACATTTAATCTTTTGACTTTAAATGACGGTTGGATGTGAGTTAATACTTTTTCAACTAAAATAAGTGTGTTTAAAGTCATTTCTGTGCCTGAAATTGGTCAAAATTGAAGATTTTGAGTAAGCAAAACTCTGTAAAAATGGCAGTTTTGGTCACTGTGAGGGTTTAAAAAGTGGTTATTCAACATGAGGCCCGATCAAAATGACATTTTGAATCATTTTTGGTAGAGTCCAAAAAATCAATTTTCTGATGAAAAACGATGACCCCGGACCAGTCGAACGTTGAAAAAATGGTCAATATTGATGAAATTTTAACATTTAATCTTTTGACTTTAAATGACGGTTGGATGTGAGTTATTACTTTTTCAACTAAAATAAGTGTGTTTAAAGTCATTTCTGTGCCTGAAATTGGTCAAAATTGAAGATTTTGAGTAAGCAAAACTGTAAAAATGGCAGTTTTGGTCACTGTGAGGGTTTAAAAAGTGGTTATTCAACATGAGGCCTGATCCAAATGACATGTTGAATCATTTTTGGTAGAGTCCAAAAAATCAATTTTCTGATGAAAAACGATGACCCCGGACCAGTCGAACGTTGAAAAAATGGTCAATATTGATGAAATTTTAACATTTAATCTTTTGACTTTAAATGACGGTTGGATGTGAGTTATTACTTTTTCAACTAAAATAAGTGTGTTTAAAGTCATTTCTGTGCCTGAAATTGGTCAAAATTGAAGATTTTGAGTAAGCAAAACTCTGTAAAAATGGCAGTTTTGGTCACTGTGAGGGTTTAAAAAGTGGTTATTCAACATGAGGCCCGATCCAAATGACATTTTGAATCATTTTTGGTAGAGTCCAAAAAATCAATTTTCTGATGAAAAACGATGACCCCGGACCAGTCGAACGTTGAAAAAATGGTCAATATTGATGAAATTTTGACATTTAATCTTTTGACTTTAAATGACGGTTGGATGTGAGTTATTACTTTTTCAACTAAAATAAGTGTGTTTAAAGTCATTTCTGTGCCTGAAATTGGTCAAAATTGAAGATTTTGAGTAAGCAAAACTCTGTAAAAATGGCAGTTTTGGTCACTGTGAGGGTTTAAAAAGTGGTTATTCAACATGAGGCCCGATCAAAATGACATTTTGAATCATTTTTGGTAGAGTCCAATAAATCAATTTTCTGATGAAAAACGATGACCCCGGACCAGTCGAACGTTGAAAAAATGGTCAATATTGATGAAATTTTAACATTTAATCTTTTGACTTTAAATGACGGTTGGATGTGAGTTATTACTTTTTCAACTAAAATAAGTGTGTTTAAAGTCATTTCTGTGCCTGAAATTGGTCAAAATTGAAGATTTTGAGTAAGCAAAACTCTGTAAAAATGGCAGTTTTGGTCACTGTGAGGGTTTAAAAAGTGGTTATTCAACATGAGGCCCGATCAAAATGACATTTTGAATCATTTTTGGTAGAGTCCAAAAAATCAATTTTCTGATGAAAAACGATGAGCCCGGACCAGTCGAACGTTGAAAAAATGGTCAATATTGATGAAATTTTAACATTTAATCTTTTGACTTTAAATGACGGTTGGATGTGAGTTATTACTTTTTCAACTAAAATAAGTGTGTTTAAAGTCATTTCTGTGCCTGAAATTGCTCAAAATTGAAGATTTTGAGTAAGCAAAACTCTGTAAAAATGGCAGTTTTGGTCACTGTGAGGGTTTAAAAAGTGGTTATTCAACATGAGGCCCGATCCAAATTACATTTTTTATCATTTTTGGTAGAGTCCAAAAAATCCATTTTCTGATGAAAAACGATGACCCCGGACCAGTCGAACGTTGAAAAAATGGTCAATATTGATGAAATTTTAACATTTAATCTTTTGACTTTAAATGACGGTTGGATGTGAGTTAATACTTTTTCAACTAAAATAAGTGTGTTTAAAGTCATTTCTGTGCCTGAAATTGGTCAAAATTGAAGATTTTGAGTAAGCAAAACTCTGTAAAAATGGCAGTTTTGGTCACTGTGAGGGTTTAAAAAGTGGTTATTCAACATGAGGCCCGATCCAAATGGCATTTTGAATCATTTTTGGTAGAGTCCAAAAAATCCATTTTCTGATGAAAAACGATGACCCCGGACCAGTCGAACGTTGAAAAAATGGTCAATATTGATGAAATTTTAACATTTAATCTTTTGACTTTAAATGACGGTTGGATGTGAGTTATTACTTTTTCAACTAAAATAAGTGTGTTTAAAGTCATTTCTGTGCCTGAAATTGGTCAAAATAGAAGATTTTGAGTAAGCAAAACTGTAAAAATGGCAGTTTTGGTCACTGTGAGGGTTTAAAAAGTGGTTATTCAACATGAGGCCTGATCCAAATGACATGTTGAATCATTTTTGGTAGAGTCCAAAAAATCCATTTTCTGATGAAAAACGATGACCCCGGACCAGTCGAACGTTGAAAAAATGGTCAATATTGATGAAATTTTAACATTTAATCTTTTGACTTTAAATGACGGTTGGATGTGAGTTATTACTTTTTCAACTAAAATAAGTGTGTTTAAAGTCATTTCTGTGCCTGAAATTGGTCAAAATTGAAGATTTTGAGTAAGCAAAACTCTGTAAAAATGGCAGTTTTGGTCACTGTGAGGGTTTAAAAAGTGGTTATTCAACATGAGGCCCGATCCAAATGACATTTTGAATCATTTTTGGTAGAGTCCAAAAAATCAATTTTCTGATGAAAAACGATGACCCCGGACCAGTCGAACGTTGAAAAAATGGTCAATATTGATGAAATTTTAACATTTAATCTTTTGACTTTAAATGACGGTTGGATGTGAGTTATTACTTTTTCAACTAAAATAAGTGTGTTTAAAGTCATTTCTGTGCCTGAAATTGGTCAAAATTGAAGATTTTGAGTAAGCAAAACTGTAAAAATGGCAGTTTTGGTCACTGTGAGGGTTTAAAAAGTGGTTATTCATCATGAGGCCTGATCCAAATGACATGTTGAATCATTTTTGGTAGAGTCCAAAAAATCCATTTTCTGATGAAAAACGATGACCCCGGACCAGTCGAACGTTGAAAAAATGGTCAATATTGATGAAATTTTAACATTTAATCTTTTGACTTTAAATGACGGTTGGATGTGAGTTATTACTTTTTCAACTAAAATAAGTGTGTTTAAAGTCATTTCTGTGCCTGAAATTGGTCAAAATTGAAGATTTTGAGTAAGCAAAACTCTGTAAAAATGGCAGTTTTGGTCACTGTGAGGGTTTAAAAAGTGGTTATTCAACATGAGGCCCGATCCAAATGACATTTTGAATCATTTTTGGTAGAGTCCAAAAAATCAATTTTCTGATGAAAAACGATGACCCAGGACCAGTCGAACGTTGAAAAAATGGTCAATATTGATGAAATTTTAACATTTAATCTTTTGACTTTAAATGACGGTTGGATGTGAGTTATTACTTTTTCAACTAAAATAAGTGTGTTTAAAGTCATTTCTGTGCCTGAAATTGGTCAAAATTGAAGATTTTGAGTAAGCAAAACTCTGTAAAAATGGCAGTTTTGGTCACTGTGAGGGTTTAAAAAGTGGTTATTCAACATGAGGCCCGATCAAAATGACATTTTGAATCATTTTTGGTAGAGTCCAAAAAATCAATTTTCTGATGAAAAACGATGACCCCGGACCAGTCGAACGTTGAAAAAATGGTCAATATTGATGAAATTTTAACATTTAATCTTTTGACTTTAAATGACGGTTGGATGTGAGTTATTACTTTTTCAACTAAAATAAGTGTGTTTAAAGTCATTTCTGTGCCTGAAATTGGTCAAAATTGAAGATTTTGAGTAAGCAAAACTCTGTAAAAATGGCAGTTTTGGTCACTGTGAGGGTTTAAAAAGTGGTTATTCAACATGAGGCCCGATCCAAATGACATTTTGAATCATTTTTGGTAGAGTCCAAAAAATCCATTTTCTGATGAAAAACGATGACCCCGGACCAGTCGAACGTTGAAAAAATGGTCAATATTGATGAAATTTTAACATTTAATCTTTTGACTTTAAATGACGGTTGGATGTGAGTTATTACTTTTTCAACTAAAATAAGTGTGTTTAAAGTCATTTCTGTGCCTGAAATTGGTCAAAATTGAAGATTTTGAGTAAGCAAAACTCTGTAAAAATGGCAGTTTTGGTCACTGTGAGGGTTTAAAAAGTGGTTATTCAACATGAGGCCCGATCAAAATGACATTTTGAATCATTTTTGGTAGAGTCCAAAAAATCAATTTTCTGATGAAAAACGATGACCCCGGACCAGTCGAACGTTGAAAAAATGGTCAATATTGATGAAATTTTAACATTTAATCTTTTGACTTTAAATGACGGTTGGATGGGAGTTATTACTTTTTCAACTAAAATAAGTGTGTTTAAAGTCATTTCTGTGCCTGAAATTTGTCAAAATTGAAGATTTTGAGTAAGCAAAACTCTGTAAAAATGGCAGTTTTGGTCACTGTGAGGGTTTAAAAAGTGGTTATTCAACATGAGGCCCGATCCAAATGACATTTTTTATCATTTTTGGTAGAGTCCAAAAAATCCATTTTCTGATGAAAAACGATGACCCCGGACCAGTCGAACGTTGAAAAAATGGTCAATATTGATGAAATTTTAACATTTAATCTTTTGACTTTAAATGACGGTTGGATGTGAGTTAATACTTTTTCAACTAAAATAAGTGTGTTTAAAGTCATTTCTGTGCCTGAAATTGGTCAAAATTGAAGATTTTGAGTAAGCAAAACTCTGTAAAAATGGCAGTTTTGGTCACTGTGAGGGTTTAAAAAGTGGTTATTCAACATGAGGCCCGATCAAAATGACATTTTGAATCATTTTTGGTAGAGTCCAAAAAATCAATTTTCTGATGAAAAACGATGACCCTGGACCAGTCGAACGTTGAAAAAATGGTCAATATTGATGAAATTTTAACATTTAATCTTTTGACTTTAAATGACGGTTGGATGTGAGTTATTACTTTTTCAACTAAAATAAGTGTGTTTAAAGTCATTTCTGTGCCTGAAATTGGTCAAAATTGAAGATTTTGAGTAAGCAAAACTCTGTAAAAATGGCAGTTTTGGTCACTGTGAGGGTTTAAAAAGTGGTTATTCAACATGAGGCCCGATCCAAATGACATTTTGAATCATTTTTGGTAGAGTCCAAAAAATCCATTTTCTGATGAAAAACGATGACCCCGGACCAGTCGAACGTTGAAAAAATGGTCAATATTGATGAAATTTTAACATTTAATCTTTTGACTTTAAATGACGGTTGGATGTGAGTTATTACTTTTTCAACTAAAATAAGTGTGTTTAAAGTCATTTCTGTGCCTGAAATTGGTCAAAATTGAAGATTTTGAGTAAGCAAAACTGTAAAAATGGCAGTTTTGGTCACTGTGAGGGTTTAAAAAGTGGTTATTCAACATGAGGCCTGATCCAAATGACATGTTGAATCATTTTTGGTAGAGTCCAAAAAATCAATTTTCTGATGAAAAACGATGACCCCGGACCAGTCGAACGTTGAAAAAATGGTCAATATTGATGAAATTTTAACATTTAATCTTTTGACTTTAAATGACAGTTGGATGTGAGTTATTACTTTTTCAACTAAAATAAGTGTGTTTAAAGTCATTTCTGTGCCTGAAATTGGTCAAAATTGAAGATTTTGAGTAAGCAAAACTCTGTAAAAATGGCAGTTTTGGTCACTGTGAGGGTTTAAAAAGTGGTTATTCAACATGAGGCCCGATCCAAATGACATTTTGAATCATTTTTGGTAGAGTCCAAAAAATCCATTTTCTGATGAAAAACGATGACCCCGGACCAGTCGAACGTTGAAAAAATGGTCAATATTGATGAAATTTTAACATTTAATCTTTTGACTTTAAATGACGGTTGGATGTGAGTTATTACTTTTTCAACTAAAATAAGTGTGTTTAAAGTCATTTCTGTGCCTGAAATTGGTCAGAATTGAAGATTTTGAGTAAGCAAAACTGTAAAAATGGCAGTTTTGGTCACTGTGAGGGTTTAAAAAGTGGTTATTCAACATGAGGCCCGATCCAAATGACATTTTGAATCATTTTTGGTAGAGTCCAAAAAATCAATTTTCTGATGAAAAACGATGACCCCGGACCAGTCGAACGTTGAAAAAATGGTCAATATTGATGAAATTTTAACATTTAATCTTTTGACTTTAAATGACGGTTGGATGTGAGTTATTACTTTTTCAACTAAAATAAGTGTGTTTAAAGTCATTTCTGTGCCTGAAATTGGTCAAAATTGAAGATTTTGAATAAGCAAAACTCTGTAAAAATGGCAGTTTTGGTCACTGTGAGGGTTTAAAAAGTGGTTATTCAACATGAGGCCCGATCCAAATGACATTTTGAATCATTTTTGGTAGAGTCCAAAAAATCCATTTTCTGATGAAAAACGATGACCCCGGACCAGTCGAACGTTGAAAAAATGGTCAATATTGATGAAATTTTAACATTTAATCTTTTGACTTTAAATGACGGTTGGATGTGAGTTATTACTTTTTCAACTAAAATAAGTGTGTTTAAAGTCATTTCTGTGCCTGAAATTGGTCAAAATTGAAGATTTTGAGTAAGCAAAACTCTGTAAAAATGGCAGTTTTGGTCACTGTGAGGGTTTAAAAAGTGGTTATTCAACATGAGGCCCGATCAAAATGACATTTTGAATCATTTTTGGTAGAGTCCAAAAAATCAATTTTCTGATGAAAAACGATGACCCCGGACCAGTCGAACGTTGAAAAAATGGTCAATATTGATGAAATTTTAACATTTAATCTTTTGACTTTAAATGACGGTTGGATGTGAGTTATTACTTTTTCAACTAAAATAAGTGTGTTTAAAGTCATTTCTGTGCCTGAAATTGGTCAAAATTGAAGATTTTGAGTAAGCAAAACTCTGTAAAAATGGCAGTTTTGGTCACTGTGAGGGTTTAAAAAGTGGTTATTCAACATGAGGCCCGATCCAAATGACATTTTGAATCATTTTTGGTAGAGTCCAAAAAATCAATTTTCTGATGAAAAACGATGACCCCGGACCAGTCGAACGTTGAAAAAATGGTCAATATTGATGAAATTTTAACATTTAATCTTTTGACTTTAAATGACGGTTGGATGGGAGTTATTACTTTTTCAACTAAAATAAGTGTGTTTAAAGTCATTTCTGTGCCTGAAATTGGTCAAAATTGAAGATTTTGAGTAAGCAAAACTCTGTAAAAATGGCAGTTTTGGTCACTGTGAGGGTTTAAAAAGTGGTTATTCAACATGAGGCCCGATCCAAATGACATTTTTTATCATTTTTGGTAGAGTCCAAAAAATCCATTTTCTGATGAAAAACGATGACCCCGGACCAGTCGAACGTTGAAAAAATGGTCAATATTGATGAAATTTTAACATTTAATCTTTTGACTTTAAATGACGGTTGGATGTGAGTTAATACTTTTTCAACTAAAATAAGTGTGTTTAAAGTCATTTCTGTGCCTGAAATTGGTCAAAATTGAAGATTTTGAGTAAGCAAAACTCTGTAAAAATGGCAGTTTTGGTCACTGTGAGGGTTTAAAAAGTGGTTATTCAACATGAGGCCCGATCAAAATGACATTTTGAATCATTTTTGGTAGAGTCCAAAAAATCAATTTTCTGATGAAAAACGATGACCCCGGACCAGTCGAACGTTGAAAAAATGGTCAATATTGATGAAATTTTAACATTTAATCTTTTGACTTTAAATGACGGTTGGATGTGAGTTATTACTTTTTCAACTAAAATAAGTGTGTTTAAAGTCATTTCTGTGCCTGAAATTGGTCAAAATTGAAGATTTTGAGTAAGCAAAACTGTAAAAATGGCAGTTTTGGTCACTGTGAGGGTTTAAAAAGTGGTTATTCAACATGAGGCCTGATCCAAATGACATGTTGAATCATTTTTGGTAGAGTCCAAAAAATCAATTTTCTGATGAAAAACGATGACCCCGGACCAGTCGAACGTTGAAAAAATGGTCAATATTGATGAAATTTTAACATTTAATCTTTTGACTTTAAATGACGGTTGGATGTGAGTTATTACTTTTTCAACTAAAATAAGTGTGTTTAAAGTCATTTCTGTGCCTGAAATTGGTCAAAATTGAAGATTTTGAGTAAGCAAAACTCTGTAAAAATGGCAGTTTTGGTCACTGTGAGGGTTTAAAAAGTGGTTATTCAACATGAGGCCCGATCCAAATGACATTTTGAATCATTTTTGGTAGAGTCCAAAAAATCCATTTTCTGATGAAAAACGATGACCCCGGACCAGTCGAACGTTGAAAAAATGGTCAATATTGATGAAATTTTAACATTTAATCTTTTGACTTTAAATGACGGTTGGATGTGAGTTATTACTTTTTCAACTAAAATAAGTGTGTTTAAAGTCATTTCTGTGCCTGAAATTGGTCAGAATTGAAGATTTTGAGTAAGCAAAACTGTAATAATGGCAGTTTTGGTCACTGTGAGGGTTTAAAAAGTGGTTATTCAACATGAGGCCATATCCAAATGACATTTTGAATCATTTTTGGTAGAGTCCAAAAAATCAATTTTCTGATGAAAAACGATGACCCCGGACCAGTCGAACGTTGAAAAAATGGTCAATATTGATGAAATTTTAACATTTAATCTTTTGACTTTAAATGACGGTTGGATGTGAGTTATTACTTTTTCAACTAAAATAAGTGTGTTTAAAGTCATTTCTGTGCCTGAAATTGGTCAAAATTGAAGATTTTGAATAAGCAAAACTCTGTAAAAATGGCAGTTTTGGTCACTGTGAGGGTTTAAAAAGTGGTTATTCAACATGAGGCCCGATCCAAATGACATTTTGAATCATTTTTGGTAGAGTCCAAAAAATCCATTTTCTGATGAAAAACGATGACCCCGGACCAGTCGAACGTTGAAAAAATGGTCAATATTGATGAAATTTTAACATTTAATCTTTTGACTTTAAATGACGGTTGGATGTGAGTTATTACTTTTTCAACTAAAATAAGTGTGTTTAAAGTCATTTCTGTGCCTGAAATTGGTCAAAATTGAAGATTTTGAGTAAGCAAAACTCTGTAAAAATGGCAGTTTTGGTCACTGTGAGGGTTTAAAAAGTGGTTATTCAACATGAGGCCCGATCAAAATGACATTTTGAATCATTTTTGGTAGAGTCCAAAAAATCAATTTTCTGATGAAAAACGATGACCCCGGACCAGTCGAACGTTGAAAAAATGGTCAATATTGATGAAATTTTAACATTTAATCTTTTGACTTTAAATGACGGTTGGATGTGAGTTATTACTTTTTCAACTAAAATAAGTGTGTTTAAAGTCATTTCTGTGCCTGAAATTGGTCAAAATTGAAGATTTTGAGTAAGCAAAACTCTGTAAAAATGGCAGTTTTGGTCACTGTGAGGGTTTAAAAAGTGGTTATTCAACATGAGGCCCGATCCAAATGACATTTTGAATCATTTTTGGTAGAGTCCAAAAAATCCATTTTCTGATGAAAAACGATGACCCCGGACCAGTCGAACGTTGAAAAAATGGTCAATATTGATGAAATTTTAACATTTAATCTTTTGACTTTAAATGACGGTTGGATGTGAGTTAATACTTTTTCAACTAAAATAAGTGTGTTTAAAGTCATTTCTGTGCCTGAAATTGGTCAAAATTGAAGATTTTGAGTAAGCAAAACTCTGTAAAAATGGCAGTTTTGGTCACTGTGAGGGTTTAAAAAGTGGTTATTCAACATGAGGCCCGATCAAAATGACATTTTGAATCATTTTTGGTAGAGTCCAAAAAATCAATTTTCTGATGAAAAACGATGACCCCGGACCAGTCGAACGTTGAAAAAATGGTCAATATTGATGAAATTTTAACATTTAATCTTTTGACTTTAAATGACGGTTGGATGTGAGTTATTACTTTTTCAACTAAAATAAGTGTGTTTAAAGTCATTTCTGTGCCTGAAATTGGTCAAAATTGAAGATTTTGAGTAAGCAAAACTGTAAAAATGGCAGTTTTGGTCACTGTGAGGGTTTAAAAAGTGGTTATTCAACATGAGGCCTGATCCAAATGACATGGTGAATCATTTTTGGTAGAGTCCAAAAAATCAATTTTCTGATGAAAAACGATTACCCCGGACCAGTCGAACGTTGAAAAAATGGTCAATATTGATGACATTTTAACATTTAATCTTTTGACTTTAAATGACGGTTGGATGTGATTTATTACTTTTTCAACTAAAATAAGTGTGTTTAAAGTCATTTCTGTGCCTGAAATTGGTCAAAATTGAAGATTTTGAGTAAGCAAAACTTTGTAAAAATGGCAGTTTTGGTCACTGTGAGGGTTTAAAAAGTGGTTATTCAACATGAGGCCCGATCCAAATGACATTTTGAATCATTTTTGGTAGAGTCCAAAAAATCCATTTTCTGATGAAAAACGATGACCCCGGACCAGTCGAACGTTGAAAAAATGGTCAATATTGATGAAATTTTAACATTTAATCTTTTGACTTTAAATGACGGTTGGATGTGAGTTATTACTTTTTCAACTAAAATAAGTGTGTTTAAAGTCATTTCTGTGCCTGAAATTGGTCAAAATTGAAGATTTTGAGTAAGCAAAACTCTGTAAAAATGGCAGTTTTGGTCACTGTGAGGGTTTAAAAAGTGGTTATTCAACATGAGGCCCGATCAAAATGACATTTTGAATCATTTTTGGTAGAGTCCAAAAAATCAATTTTCTGATGAAAAACGATGACCCCGGACCAGTCGAACGTTGAAAAAATGGTCAATATTGATGAAATTTTAACATTTAATCTTTTGACTTTAAATGACGGTTGGATGTGAGTTATTACTTTTTCAACTAAAATAAGTGTGTTTAAAGTCATTTCTGTGCCTGAAATTGGTCAAAATTGAAGATTTTGAGTAAGCAAAACTCTGTAAAAATGGCAGTTTTGGTCACTGTGAGGGTTTAAAAAGTGGTTATTCAACATGAGGCCCGATCCAAATGACATTTTGAATCATTTTTGGTAGAGTCCAAAAAATCCATTTTCTGATGAAAAACGATGACCCCGGACCAGTCGAACGTTGAAAAAATGGTCAATATTGATGAAATTTTAACATTTAATCTTTTGACTTTAAATGACGGTTGGATGTGAGTTAATACTTTTTCAACTAAAATAAGTGTGTTTAAAGTCATTTCTGTGCCTGAAATTGGTCAAAATTGAAGATTTTGAGTAAGCAAAACTCTGTAAAAATGGCAGTTTTGGTCACTGTGAGGGTTTAAAAAGTGGTTATTCAACATGAGGCCCGATCAAAATGACATTTTGAATCATTTTTGGTAGAGTCCAAAAAATCAATTTTCTGATGAAAAACGATGACCCCGGACCAGTCGAACGTTGAAAAAATGGTCAATATTGATGAAATTTTAACATTTAATCTTTTGACTTTAAATGACGGTTGGATGTGAGTTATTACTTTTTCAACTAAAATAAGTGTGTTTAAAGTCATTTCTGTGCCTGAAATTGGTCAAAATTGAAGATTTTGAGTAAGCAAAACTGTAAAAATGGCAGTTTTGGTCACTGTGAGGGTTTAAAAAGTGGTTATTCAACATGAGGCCTGATCCAAATGACATGTTGAATCATTTTTGGTAGAGTCCAAAAAATCAATTTTCTGATGAAAAACGATGACCCCGGACCAGTCGAACGTTGAAAAAATGGTCAATATTGATGAAATTTTAACATTTAATCTTTTGACTTTAAATGACGGTTGGATGTGAGTTATTACTTTTTCAACTAAAATAAGTGTGTTTAAAGTCATTTCTGTGCCTGAAATTGGTCAAAATTGAAGATTTTGAGTAAGCAAAACTCTGTAAAAATGGCAGTTTTGGTCACTGTGAGGGTTTAAAAAGTGGTTATTCAACATGAGGCCCGATCCAAATGACATTTTGAATCATTTTTGGTAGAGTCCAAAAAATCAATTTTCTGATGAAAAACGATGACCCCGGACCAGTCGAACGTTGAAAAAATGGTCAATATTGATGAAATTTTAACATTTAATCTTTTGACTTTAAATGACGGTTGGATGTGAGTTATTACTTTTTCAACTAAAATAAGTGTGTTTAAAGTCATTTCTGTGCCTGAAATTGGTCAGAATTGAAGATTTTGAGTAAGCAAAACTGTAATAATGGCAGTTTTGGTCACTGTGAGGGTTTAAAAAGTGGTTATTCAACATGAGGCCCGATCAAAATGACATTTTGAATCATTTTTGGTAGAGTCCAAAAAATCCATTTTCTGATGAAAAACGATGACCCCGGACCAGTCGAACGTTGAAAAAATGGTCAATATTGATGAAATTTTAACATTTAATCTTTTGACTTTAAATGACGGTTGGATGTGAGTTATTACTTTTTCAACTAAAATAAGTGTGTTTAAAGTCATTTCTGTGCCTGAAATTGGTCATAATTGAAGATTTTGAGTAAGCAAAACTCTGTAAAAATGGCAGTTTTGGTCACTGTGAGGGTTTAAAAAGTGGTTATTCAACATGAGGCCCGATCAAAATGACATTTTGAATCATTTTTGGTAGAGTCCAAAAAATCCATTTTCTGATGAAAAACGATGACCCCGGACCAGTCGAACGTTGAAAAAATGGTCAATATTGATGAAATTTTAACATTTAATCTTTTGACTTTAAATGACGGTTGGATGTGAGTTATTACTTTTTCAACTAAAATAAGTGTGTTTAAAGTCATTTCTGTGCCTGAAATTGGTCAAAATTGAAGATTTTGAGTAAGCAAAACTCTGTAAAAATGGCAGTTTTGGTCACTGTGAGGGTTTAAAAAGTGGTTATTCAACATGAGGCCCGATCCAAATGACATTTTGAATCATTTTTGGTAGAGTCCAAAAAATCAATTTTCTGATGAAAAACGATGACCCCGGACCAGTCGAACGTTGAAAAAATGGTCAATATTGATGAAATTTTAACATTTAATCTTTTGACTTTAAATGACGGTTGGATGTGAGTTAATACTTTTTCAACTAAAATAAGTGTGTTTAAAGTCGTTTCTGTGCCTGAAATTGGTCAAAATTGAAGATTTTGAGTAAGCAAAACTCTGTAAAAATGGCAGTTTTGGTCACTGTGAGGGTTTAAAAAGTGGTTATTCAACATGAGGCCCGATCAAAATGACATTTTGAATCATTTTTGGTAGAGTCCAAAAAATCAATTTTCTGATGAAAAACGATGACCCCGGACCAGTCGAACGTTGAAAAAATGGTCAATATTGATGAAATTTTAACATTTAATCTTTTGACTTTAAATGACGGTTGGATGTGAGTTATTACTTTTTCAACTAAAATAAGTGTGTTTAAAGTCATTTCTGTGCCTGAAATTGGTCAAAATTGAAGATTTTGAGTAAGCAAAACTGTAAAAATGGCAGTTTTGGTCACTGTGAGGGTTTAAAAAGTGGTTATTCAACATGAGGCCTGATCCAAATGACATGTTGAATCATTTTTGGTAGAGTCCAAAAAATCAATTTTCTGATGAAAAACGATGACCCCGGACCAGTCGAACGTTGAAAAAATGGTCAATATTGATGAAATTTTAACATTTAATCTTTTGACTTTAAATGACGGTTGGATGTGAGTTATTACTTTTTCAACTAAAATAAGTGTGTTTAAAGTCATTTCTGTGCCTGAAATTGGTCAAAATTGAAGATTTTGAGTAAGCAAAACTCTGTAAAAATGGCAGTTTTGGTCACTGTGAGGGTTTAAAAAGTGGTTATTCAACATGAGGCCCGATCCAAATGACATTTTGAATCATTTTTGGTAGAGTCCAAAAAATCCATTTTCTGATGAAAAACGATGACCCCGGACCAGTCGAACGTTGAAAAAATGGTCAATATTGATGAAATTTTAACATTTAATCTTTTGACTTTAAATGACGGTTGGATGTGAGTTATTACTTTTTCAACTAAAATAAGTGTGTTTAAAGTCATTTCTGTGCCTGAAATTGGTCAGAATTGAAGATTTTGAGTAAGCAAAACTGTAATAATGGCAGTTTTGGTCACTGTGAGGGTTTAAAAAGTGGTTATTCAACATGAGGCCATATCCAAATGACATTTTGAATCATTTTTGGTAGAGTCCAAAAAATCAATTTTCTGATGAAAAACGATGACCCCGGACCAGTCGAACGTTGAAAAAATGGTCAATATTGATGAAATTTTAACATTTAATCTTTTGACTTTAAATGACGGTTGGATGTGAGTTATTACTTTTTCAACTAAAATAAGTGTGTTTAAAGTCATTTCTGTGCCTGAAATTGGTCAAAATTGAAGATTTTGAATAAGCAAAACTCTGTAAAAATGGCAGTTTTGGTCACTGTGAGGGTTTAAAAAGTGGTTATTCAACATGAGGCCCGATCCAAATGACATTTTGAATCATTTTTGGTAGAGTCCAAAAAATCCATTTTCTGATGAAAAACGATGACCCCGGACCAGTCGAACGTTGAAAAAATGGTCAATATTGATGAAATTTTAACATTTAATCTTTTGACTTTAAATGACGGTTGGATGTGAGTTATTACTTTTTCAACTAAAATAAGTGTGTTTAAAGTCATTTCTGTGCCTGAAATTGGTCAAAATTGAAGATTTTGAGTAAGCAAAACTCTGTAAAAATGGCAGTTTTGGTCACTGTGAGGGTTTAAAAAGTGGTTATTCAACATGAGGCCCGATCAAAATGACATTTTGAATCATTTTTGGTAGAGTCCAAAAAATCAATTTTCTGATGAAAAACGATGACCCCGGACCAGTCGAACGTTGAAAAAATGGTCAATATTGATGAAATTTTAACATTTAATCTTTTGACTTTAAATGACGGTTGGATGTGAGTTATTACTTTTTCAACTAAAATAAGTGTGTTTAAAGTCATTTCTGTGCCTGAAATTGGTCAAAATTGAAGATTTTGAGTAAGCAAAACTCTGTAAAAATGGCAGTTTTGGTCACTGTGAGGGTTTAAAAAGTGGTTATTCAACATGAGGCCCGATCCAAATGACATTTTGAATCATTTTTGGTAGAGTCCAAAAAATCCATTTTCTGATGAAAAACGATGACCCCGGACCAGTCGAACGTTGAAAAAATGGTCAATATTGATGAAATTTTAACATTTAATCTTTTGACTTTAAATGACGGTTGGATGTGAGTTAATACTTTTTCAACTAAAATAAGTGTGTTTAAAGTCATTTCTGTGCCTGAAATTGGTCAAAATTGAAGATTTTGAGTAAGCAAAACTCTGTAAAAATGGCAGTTTTGGTCACTGTGAGGGTTTAAAAAGTGGTTATTCAACATGAGGCCCGATCAAAATGACATTTTGAATCATTTTTGGTAGAGTCCAAAAAATCAATTTTCTGATGAAAAACGATGACCCCGGACCAGTCGAACGTTGAAAAAATGGTCAATATTGATGAAATTTTAACATTTAATCTTTTGACTTTAAATGACGGTTGGATGTGAGTTATTACTTTTTCAACTAAAATAAGTGTGTTTAAAGTCATTTCTGTGCCTGAAATTGGTCAAAATTGAAGATTTTGAGTAAGCAAAACTGTAAAAATGGCAGTTTTGGTCACTGTGAGGGTTTAAAAAGTGGTTATTCAACATGAGGCCTGATCCAAATGACATGGTGAATCATTTTTGGTAGAGTCCAAAAAATCAATTTTCTGATGAAAAACGATTACCCCGGACCAGTCGAACGTTGAAAAAATGGTCAATATTGATGACATTTTAACATTTAATCTTTTGACTTTAAATGACGGTTGGATGTGATTTATTACTTTTTCAACTAAAATAAGTGTGTTTAAAGTCATTTCTGTGCCTGAAATTGGTCAAAATTGAAGATTTTGAGTAAGCAAAACTTTGTAAAAATGGCAGTTTTGGTCACTGTGAGGGTTTAAAAAGTGGTTATTCAACATGAGGCCCGATCCAAATGACATTTTGAATCATTTTTGGTAGAGTCCAAAAAATCCATTTTCTGATGAAAAACGATGACCCCGGACCAGTCGAACGTTGAAAAATGGTCAATATTGATGAAATTTTAACATTTAATCTTTTGACTTTAAATGACGGTTGGATGTGAGTTATTACTTTTTCAACTAAAATAAGTGTGTTTAAAGTCATTTCTGTGCCTGAAATTGGTCAAAATTGAAGATTTTGAGTAAGCAAAACTCTGTAAAAATGGCAGTTTTGGTCACTGTGAGGGTTTAAAAAGTGGTTATTCAACATGAGGCCCGATCAAAATGACATTTTGAATCATTTTTGGTAGAGTCCAAAAAATCAATTTTCTGATGAAAAACGATGACCCCGGACCAGTCGAACGTTGAAAAAATGGTCAATATTGATGAAATTTTAACATTTAATCTTTTGACTTTAAATGACGGTTGGATGTGAGTTATTACTTTTTCAACTAAAATAAGTGTGTTTAAAGTCATTTCTGTGCCTGAAATTGGTCAAAATTGAAGATTTTGAGTAAGCAAAACTCTGTAAAAATGGCAGTTTTGGTCACTGTGAGGGTTTAAAAAGTGGTTATTCAACATGAGGCCCGATCCAAATGACATTTTGAATCATTTTTGGTAGAGTCCAAAAAATCCATTTTCTGATGAAAAACGATGACCCCGGACCAGTCGAACGTTGAAAAAATGGTCAATATTGATGAAATTTTAACATTTAATCTTTTGACTTTAAATGACGGTTGGATGTGAGTTAATACTTTTTCAACTAAAATAAGTGTGTTTAAAGTCATTTCTGTGCCTGAAATTGGTCAAAATTGAAGATTTTGAGTAAGCAAAACTCTGTAAAAATGGCAGTTTTGGTCACTGTGAGGGTTTAAAAAGTGGTTATTCAACATGAGGCCCGATCAAAATGACATTTTGAATCATTTTTGGTAGAGTCCAAAAAATCAATTTTCTGATGAAAAACGATGACCCCGGACCAGTCGAACGTTGAAAAAATGGTCAATATTGATGAAATTTTAACATTTAATCTTTTGACTTTAAATGACGGTTGGATGTGAGTTATTACTTTTTCAACTAAAATAAGTGTGTTTAAAGTCATTTCTGTGCCTGAAATTGGTCAAAATTGAAGATTTTGAGTAAGCAAAACTGTAAAAATGGCAGTTTTGGTCACTGTGAGGGTTTAAAAAGTGGTTATTCAACATGAGGCCTGATCCAAATGACATGTTGAATCATTTTTGGTAGAGTCCAAAAAATCAATTTTCTGATGAAAAACGATGACCCCGGACCAGTCGAACGTTGAAAAAATGGTCAATATTGATGAAATTTTAACATTTAATCTTTTGACTTTAAATGACGGTTGGATGTGAGTTATTACTTTTTCAACTAAAATAAGTGTGTTTAAAGTCATTTCTGTGCCTGAAATTGGTCAAAATTGAAGATTTTGAGTAAGCAAAACTCTGTAAAAATGGCAGTTTTGGTCACTGTGAGGGTTTAAAAAGTGGTTATTCAACATGAGGCCCGATCCAAATGACATTTTGAATCATTTTTGGTAGAGTCCAAAAAATCAATTTTCTGATGAAAAACGATGACCCCGGACCAGTCGAACGTTGAAAAAATGGTCAATATTGATGAAATTTTAACATTTAATCTTTTGACTTTAAATGACGGTTGGATGTGAGTTATTACTTTTTCAACTAAAATAAGTGTGTTTAAAGTCATTTCTGTGCCTGAAATTGGTCAGAATTGAAGATTTTGAGTAAGCAAAACTGTAATAATGGCAGTTTTGGTCACTGTGAGGGTTTAAAAAGTGGTTATTCAACATGAGGCCCGATCAAAATGACATTTTGAATCATTTTTGGTAGAGTCCAAAAAATCCATTTTCTGATGAAAAACGATGACCCCGGACCAGTCGAACGTTGAAAAAATGGTCAATATTGATGAAATTTTAACATTTAATCTTTTGACTTTAAATGACGGTTGGATGTGAGTTATTACTTTTTCAACTAAAATAAGTGTGTTTAAAGTCATTTCTGTGCCTGAAATTGGTCATAATTGAAGATTTTGAGTAAGCAAAACTCTGTAAAAATGGCAGTTTTGGTCACTGTGAGGGTTTAAAAAGTGGTTATTCAACATGAGGCCCGATCAAAATGACATTTTGAATCATTTTTGGTAGAGTCCAAAAAATCAATTTTCTGATGAAAAACGATGACCCCGGACCAGTCGAACGTTGAAAAAATGGTCAATATTGATGAAATTTTAACATTTAATCTTTTGACTTTAAATGACGGTTGGATGTGAGTTATTACTTTTTCAACTAAAATAAGTGTGTTTAAAGTCATTTCTGTGCCTGAAATTGGTCAAAATTGAAGATTTTGAGTAAGCAAAACTCTGTAAAAATGGCAGTTTTGGTCACTGTGAGGGTTTAAAAAGTGGTTATTCAACATGAGGCCCGATCCAAATGACATTTTGAATCATTTTTGGTAGAGTCCAAAAAATCAATTTTCTGATGAAAAACGATGACCCCGGACCAGTCGAACGTTGAAAAAATGGTCAATATTGATGAAATTTTAACATTTAATCTTTTGACTTTAAATGACGGTTGGATGTGAGTTATTACTTTTTCAACTAAAATAAGTGTGTTTAAAGTCGTTTCTGTGCCTGAAATTGGTCAAAATTGAAGATTTTGAGTAAGCAAAACTCTGTAAAAATGGCAGTTTTGGTCACTGTGAGGGTTTAAAAAGTGGTTATTCAACATGAGGCCCGATCAAAATGACATTTTGAATCATTTTTGGTAGAGTCCAAAAAATCAATTTTCTGATGAAAAACGATGACCCCGGACCAGTCGAACGTTGAAAAAATGGTCAATATTGATGAAATTTTAACATTTAATCTTTTGACTTTAAATGACGGTTGGATGTGAGTTATTACTTTTTCAACTAAAATAAGTGTGTTTAAAGTCATTTCTGTGCCTGAAATTGGTCAAAATTGAAGATTTTGAGTAAGCAAAACTCTGTAAAAATGGCAGTTTTGGTCACTGTGAGGGTTTAAAAAGTGGTTATTCAACATGAGGCCCGATCCAAATGACATTTTGAATCATTTTTGGTAGAGTCCCAAAAATCCATTTTCTGATGAAAAACGATGACCCCGGACCAGTCGAACGTTGAAAAAATGGTCAATATTGATGAAATTTTAACATTTAATCTTTTGACTTTAAATGACGGTTGGATGTGAGTTATTACTTTTTCAACTAAAATAAGTGTGTTTAAAGTCATTTCTGTGCCTGAAATTGGTCAAAATTGAAGATTTTGAGTAAGCAAAACTCTGTAAAAATGGCAGTTTTGGTCACTGTGAGGGTTTAAAAAGTGGTTATTCAACATGAGGCCCGATCAAAATGACATTTTGAATCATTTTTGGTAGAGTCCAAAAAATCAATTTTCTGATGAAAAACGATGACCCCGGACCAGTCGAACGTTGAAAAAATGGTCAATATTGATGAAATTTTAACATTTAATCTTTTGACTTTAAATGACGGTTGGATGTGAGTTATTACTTTTTCAACTAAAATAAGTGTGTTTAAAGTCATTTCTGTGCCTGAAATTGGTCAAAATTGAAGATTTTGAGTAAGCAAAACTCTGTAAAAATGGCAGTTTTGGTCACTGTGAGGGTTTAAAAAGTGGTTATTCAACATGAGGCCCGATCCAAATGACATTTTTTATCATTTTTGGTAGAGTCCAAAAAATCAATTTTCTGATGAAAAACGATGACCCCGGAC